>NW_026894044.1:0-217272 GCF_032452875.1 Bos javanicus | reverse complement strand
AGTGCCTGCTGAGGTGGGACTGGCGTCGCTCAGCTGTCGATAACCGCCAGCTGGGCCGCAGGATCACGCCTGCTCAGCCGCCTGATAAGTGCCAGCTGGGCCGCAGGATCACGCCTGCTCAGCTGCCTGATAACGCCAGCTGGGCCGCAGGATTCATGCCTGCTCAGCTGCCTGATAACCGCCAGCTGGGCCGCAGGATCACGCCTGCTCAGCTGCCTGATAACCGCCAGCTGGGCCGCAGGATATCACGCCTCAGCTGCCTGATAACCGCCAGCCGGCCGGATTCATGCCTGCTCAGCGCTGCCTGATAACCGCCAGCTGGGCCGCAGATTCACGCCTGCTCAGCTGCCTGATAACCGCCAGCTGGGCCGCAGGATTCACGCCTGCTCAGCCGCCTGATAACTGCCAGCTGGGCCGCAGGATTCACGCCTGCTCAGCTGCCTGATAACGCCAGCTGGGCCGCAGGATTCACGCCTGCTCAGCTGCCTGATAACCGCCAGCTGGCCGCAGGATTCAGCGCCTGCTCAGCTGCCTGATAACCGCCAGCTGGGCCGCAGGATTCATGCCTGCTCAGCTGCCTGATAACCGCCAGCTGGGCCGCAGGATCTTCATGCCTGCTCAGCTGCCTGATAACCGCCAGCTGGGCCGCAGGATTCACGCCTGCTCAGCTGCCTGATAACCGCCAGCTGGGCCGCAGGATTCACGCCTGCTCAGCTGCCTCGATAACCGCCAGCTGGGCCGCAGGATTCACGCCTGCTCAGCTGCCTGATAACCGCCAGCTGGGCCGCAGGATTCACGCCTGCTCAGCTGCCTGATAACCGCCAGCTGGGCCGCAGGATTCACGCCTGCTCAGCCGCCTGATAACCGCCAGCTGGGCCGCAGGATTCACGCCTGCTCAGCTGCCTGATAATCGCCAGCTGGGCCGCAGGATTCATGCCTGCTCAGCTGCTTGATTCTTGCCTGCTGAGGCACATGATCCGTGCAGGAGAGCTACCGGATCAGCACATGAGCAGTCACATGATCAGCGCCTCTCAGTCACCTGATCACTGCATGACAGGCACGTGATCAGTGCCTGCTGAGGTGCGGATCAGCGCCTGCTCAGCTGCCTGATGTCCGCCGAGCTGCGGGATCGCGCCTGCTCAGCCCTGATAACGCCAGCTGGGCCGCAGGAGCGCCTGCCTGGCTGCCTGATAACCGCCAGCTGGGCCGCAGGATTCACGCCTGCTCAGCTGCCTGATAACCGCCAGCTGGGCCGCAGGATTCACGCGCCTGCTCAGCTGCCTGATAACCGCCAGCTGGGCCGCAGGATTCACGCCTGCTCAGCTGCCTGATAACCGCCAGCTGGGCCGCAGGATTCACGCCTGCTCAGCTGCCTGATAATCGCCAGCTGGGCCGCAGGATTCACGCCTGCTCAGCTGCCTGATAACCGCCAGCTGGGCCGCAGGATTCATGCCTGCTCAGCTGCCTGATTCTTGCCAGCTGAGGCACATGATCCGCGCAGGAGAGCTGATCGACCTGATGCACATGAGCAGTCGCATGATCAGCGCCTGCTCAGCCACCTGATCACTGCCATGACAGCACGGATCAGCGCCTGCTGAGGTGCGGATCAGGCCTGCTCAGCTGCCTGATAACCGCCAGCTGCAGGATCAGCGCCTGCCGCTGCCTGATAACCGCCAGCTGGGCCGCAGGATTCACGCCTGCTCAGCTGCCTGATAACCGCCAGCTGGGCCGCAGGATTCACGCCTGCTCAGCTGCCTGATAACCGCCAGCTGGGCCGCAGGATTCACGCTGCTCAGCTGCCTGATAACCGCCAGCTGGGCCGCAGGATTCACGCCTGCTCAGCTGCCTGATAATCGCCAGCTGGGCCGCAGGATTCACGCCTGCTCAGCTGCTTGATTCTTGCCTGCTGAGGCACATGATCCGTGCAGGAGAGCTACCTGATCAGCACATGAGCAGTCACATGATCAGCGCCTCTCAGTCACCTGATCACTGCATGACAGGCACGTGATCAGTGCCTGCTGAGGTGCGGGATCAGCGCCTGCTCAGCTGCCTGATAAGAGCCTGCTGAGGTGCGGGATCAGCGCCTGCTCTACTGCCTGATAATTGCCAGCTGGGCCGCAGGATTCACGCCTGCTCAGCTGCCTGATAACCGCCAGCTGGGCCGCAGGATTCAGCGCCTGCTCAGCTGCCTGATAACCGCCAGCTGGGCCGCAGGATTCACGCCTGCTCAGCTGCCTGATAACCGCCAGCTGGGCCGCAGGATTCACGCCTGCTCAGCTGCCTGATAACCGCCAGCTGGGCCGCAGGATTCACGCCTGCTCAGCTGCCTGATAACCGCCAGCTGGGCCGCAGGATTCACGCCTGCTCAGCTGCCTGATAACCGCCAGCTGGGCCGCAGGATTCACGCCTGCTCAGCTGCCTGATAACCGCCAGCTGGGCCGCAGGATTCACGCCTGCTCAGCTGCCTGATAACCGCCAGCTGGGCCGCAGGATTCACGCCTGCTCAGCTGCCTGATAACCGCCAGCTGGGCCGCAGGATTCACGCCTGCTCAGCTGCCTGATAACCGCCAGCTGGGCCGCAGGATTCACGCCTGCTCAGCTGCCTGATAACCGCCAGCTGGGCCGCAGGATTCACGCCTGCTCAGCTGCCTGATAACCGCCAGCTGGGCCGCAGGATTCACGCCTGCTCAGCTGCCTGATAAACGCCAGCTGGGCCGCAGGATTCACGCCTGCTCAGCTGCCTGATAACCGCCAGCTGGGCCGCAGGATTCTCGCCTGCTCAGCTGCCTGATAACCGCCAGCTGGGCCGCAGGATTCACGCCTGCTCAGCTGCCTGATAACCGCCAGCTGGGCCGCAGGATTCACGCCTGCTCAGCTGCCTGATAACCGCCAGCTGGGCCGCAGGATTCACGCCTGCTCAGCTGCCTGATAACCGCCAGCTGGGCCGCAGGATTCACGCCTGCTCAGCTGCCTGATAACCGCCAGCTGGGCCGCAGGATTCACGCCTGCTCAGCTGCCTGATAATCGCCAGCTGGGCCGCAGGATTCATGCCTGCTCAGCTGCTTGATTCTGCCTGCTGAGGCACATGATCCGTGCAGGAGAGCTACCTGATCAGCACATGAGCAGTCACATGATCAGCGCCTTCAGTCACCTGATCACTGCATGACAGGCACGTGATCAGTGCCTGCTGAGGTGCGGGATCAGCGCCTGCTCAGCTGCCTGATAACGCCAGCTGGGCCGCAGGATTCACGCCTGCTCAGCTGCCTGATAACCGCCAGCTGGGCCGCAGGATTCACGCCTGCTCAGCTGCCTGATAACCGGCCAGCTGGGCCGCAGGATTACTGCTCAGCTGCCTGATAACCGCCAGCTGGGCCGCAGGATTCACGCCTGCTCAGCTGCCTGATAACCGCCAGCTGGGCCGCAGGATTCACGCCTGCTCAGCTGCCTGATAACCCAGCTGGGCCGCGATTCACGCCTCCGCTCAGCTGCCTGATAATCGCCAGCTGGGCCGCAGGATTCACGCCTGCTCAGCTGCCTGATAACCAGCTGGGCCGCAGGATTCACGCCTGCTCAGCTGCCTGATAACGCCAGCTGGGCCGCAGGATTCACGCCTGCTCAGCTGCCTGATAACCGCCAGCTCGAGGATTCACGCCTGCTCAGCTGCTTGATTCTGCCCTGAGGCACATGATCCGTGCAGGAGAGCTACCTGATCAGCACATGAGCAGTCACATGATCAGCGCCTCAGTCACCTGATCACTGCATGACAGGCACGTGATCAGTGCCTGCTGAGGTGCGGATCAGCGCCTGCTCAGCCCTGATAAGCGCCAGCTGAGCCGCGGATCAGCCTGCCTCAGCTGCCTGATAACCGCCAGCTGGGCGCCGCAGATTCACGCCTGCTCTGCCTGATAACCGCCAGCTGGGCCGCAGGATTCACGCCTGCTCAGCTGCCTGATAACCGCCAGCTGGGCCGCAGGATTCACGCCTGCTCAGCTGCCTGATAACCGCCAGCTGGGCCGCAGGATTCACGCCTGCTCAGCTGCCTGATAACCGCCAGCTGGGCCGCAGGATTCACGCCTGCTCAGCTGCCTGATAACTGCCAGCTGGGCCGCAGGATTCATGCCTGCTCAGCTGCCTGATAACCGCCAGCTGGGCCGCAGGATTCACGCCTGCTCAGCTGCCTGATAACCGCCAGCTGGGCCGCAGGATTCACGCCTGCTCAGCTGCCTGATAACCGCCAGCTGGGCCGCAGGATTCACGCCTGCTCAGCTGCCTGATAACCGCCAGCTGGGCCGCAGGAGTCATGCCCGCTCAGCTGCCCGATAACCGCCAGCTGGGCCGCAGGATTCATGCCTGCTCAGCTGCCTGATAACCGCCAGCTGGGCCGCAGGATTCACGCCTGCTCAGCTGCCTGATAACCGCCAGCTGGGCCGCAGGATTCACGCCTGCTCAGCCGCCTGATAACCGCCAGCTGGGCCGCAGGATTCACGCCTGCTCAGCTGCCCGATAACCGCCAGCTGGGCCGCAGGATTCACGCCTGCTCAGCTGCCTGATAATCGCCAGCTGGGCCGCAGGATTCACGCCTGCTCAGCTGCCTGATAACCGCCAGCTGGGCCGCAGGATTCATGCCTGCTCAGCTGCCTGATAACCGCTAGCTGGGCCGCAGGATTCATGCCTGCTCAGCTGCTTGATTCTTGCCTGCTGAGGCACATGATCCGTGCAGGAGAGCTACCTGATCAGCACATGAGCAGTCACATGATCAGCGCCTCTCAGTCACCTGATCACTGCATGACAGGCACGTGATCAGTGCCTGCTGAGGTGCGGGATCAGCGCCTGCTCAGCTGCCTGATAATCGCCAGCTGGGCCGCAGGATTCATGCCTGCTCAGCTGCCTGATAATCGCCAGCTGGGCCGCAGGATTCACGCCTGCTCAGCTGCCTGATAACCGCCAGCTGGGCCGCAGGATTCACGCCCGCTCAGCTGCCTGATAACCGCCAGCTGGGCCGCAGGATTCATGCCTGCTCAGCTGCCTGATAACCGCCAGCTGGGCCGCAGGATTCACGCCTGCTCAGCTGCCTGATAACCGCCAGCTGGGCCGCAGGATTCATGCCTGCTCAGCTGCCTGATAACCGCCAGCTGGGCCGCAGGATTCATGCCTGCTCAGCTGCCTGATAACCGCCAGCTGGGCCGCAGGATTCATGCCTGCTCAGCTGCCTGATAACCGCCAGCTGGGCCGCAGGATTCATGCCTGCTCAGCTGCCTGATAATCGCCAGCTGGGCCGCAGGGATCATGCCTGCTCAGCTGCTGATAACGCCAGCTGAGGCACATGATCCGTGCAGAGCTACCTGATCAGCATAGTGAGCAGTCACACATCTGGGCGCCTCTCAGTCACCTGATCACTGCCTGACAGGCACGTGACGCCAGCTGAGGTGCGGGATCACGCCTGCTCAGCTGCCTGATAATCGCCAGCTGAGCCGCAGGATTCACGCCTGCTCAGCTGCCTGATAATCGCCAGCTGGGCCGCAGGATTCACGCCTGCTCAGCTGCCTGATAACCGCCAGCTGGGCCGCAGGATTCACGCCTGCTCAGCTGCCTGATAACCGCCAGCTGGGCCGCAGGATTCATGCCTGCTCAGCTGCCTGATAACCGCCAGCTGGGCCGCAGGATTCACGCCTGCTCAGCTGCCTGATAACCGCCAGCTGGGCCGCAGGATTCACGCCTGATCAGCTGCCTGATAACCGCCAGCTGGGCCGCAGGATTCACGCCTGCTCAGCTGCCTGATAATCGCCAGCTGGGCCGCAGGATTCACGCCTGCTCAGCTGCCTGATAACCGCCAGCTGGGCCGCAGGATTCATGCCTGCTCAGCTGCCTGATAACGCCAGCTGGGCCGCAGGATTCATGCCTGCTCAGCTGCCTGATAACCGCCAGCTGGGCCGCAGGATCCACGCCTGCTCAGCTGCCTGATAATCGCCAGCTGGGCCGCAGGATTCATGCCTGCTCAGCTGCCTGATAACGCCAGCTGGGCCGCAGGATTCATGCCTGCTCAGCTGCCTGATAATCGCCAGCTGGGCCGCAGGATTCATGCCTGCTCAGCTGCTTGATTCTTGCCTGCTGAGGCACATGATCCTGCAGAGAGCTACCTGATCAGCACATGAGCAGTCACATGATCAGCGCCTCTCAGTCACCTGATCACTGCATGACAGGCACGTGATCAGTGCCTGCTGAGGTGCGGGATCAGCGCCTGCTCAGCTGCCTGATAATCGCCAGCTGGGCCGCAGGATTCATGCCTGCTCAGC
Organism: Bos javanicus; assembly: GCF_032452875.1. Classification (NCBI taxonomy): domain Eukaryota; kingdom Metazoa; phylum Chordata; class Mammalia; order Artiodactyla; family Bovidae; genus Bos; species Bos javanicus. Next base: position 210,979 of record NW_026894044.1, on the reverse strand, counting down.
TGCCTGATAATCGCCAGCTGGGCCGCAGGATTCATGCCTGCTCAGCTGCCTGATAACCGCCAGCTGGGCCGCAGGATTCATGCCTGCTCAGCTGCCTGATAACCGCCAGCTGGGCCGCAGGATTCATGCCTGCTCAGCTGCCTGATAACCGCCAGCTGGGCCGCAGGATTCATGCCTGCTCAGCTGCCTGATAACCGCCAGCTGGGCCGCAGGATTCATGCCTGCTCAGCTGCCTGATAACCGCCAGCTGGGCCGCAGGATTCATGCCTGCTCAGCTGCCTGATAACCGCCAGCTGGGCCGCAGGATTCATGCCTGCTCAGCTGCCTGATAATCGCCAGCTGGGCCGCAGGATTCATGCCTGCTCAGCTGCCTGATAATCGCCAGCTGGGCCGCAGGATTCATGCCTGCTCAGCTGCTTGATTCTTGCCTGCTGAGGCACATGATCCGTGCAGGAGAGCTACCTGATCAGCACATGAGCAGTCACATGATCAGCGCCTCTCAGTCACCTGATCACTGCATGACAGGCACGTGATCAGTGCCTGCTGAGGCATGCGGGATCAGCGCCTGCTCAGCTGCCTGATAATGCCGCCAGCTGAGGTGCAGGATCAGCGCCCTCAGCTGCCTGATAACCGCCCAGCTGGGATCAGCGCCTGCTCAGCTGCCTGATAACCGCCAGCTGGGCCGCAGGATTCATGCCTGCTCAGCTGCCTGATAATCGCCAGCTGGGCCGCAGGATTCATGCCTGCTCAGCTGCCTGATTCTTGCCTGCTGAGGCACATGATCCGTGCAGGAGAGCTACCTGATCAGCACATGAGCAGTCACATGATCAGCGCCTCAGTCACCTGATCACTGCATGACAGGCACGGATCAGTGCCTGCTGAGGTGCGGGATCAGCGCCTGCTCAGCTGCCTGATAATCGCCAGCTGGGCCGCAGGATTCAGCGCCTGCTCAGCTGCCTGATAACCGCCAGCTGGGCCGCAGGATCATGCCTGCTCAGCTGCCTGATAACCGCCAGCTGGGCCGCAGGATTCACGCCTGCTCAGCTGCCTGATAACCGCCAGCTGGGCCGCAGGATTCACGCCTGCTCAGCTGCCTGATAACCGCCAGCTGGGCCGCAGGATTCACGCCTGCTCAGCTGCCTGATAACCGCCAGCTGGGCCGCAGGATTCACGCCTGCTCAGCTGCCTGATAACCGCCAGCTGGGCCGCAGGATTCACGCCTGCTCAGCTGCCTGATAACCGCCAGCTGGGCCGCAGGATTCACGCCTGCTCAGCTGCCTGATAATCGCCAGCTGGGCCGCAGGATTCATGCCTGCTCAGCTGCTTGATTCTCGCCTGCTGAGGCACATGATCCGTGCAGGAGAGCTACCTGATCAGCACATGAGCAGTCACATGATCAGCGCCTCAGTCACCTGATCACTGCATGACAGGCACGTGATCAGTGCCTGCTGAGGTGCGGGATCAGCGCCTGCTCAGCTGCCTGATAACGCCAGCTGGGCCGCAGGATTCATGCCTGCTCAGCTGCCTGATAATCGCCAGCTGGGCCGCAGGATTCACGCCTGCTCAGCTGCCTGATAACCGCCAGCTGGGCCGCAGGATTCATGCCTGCTCAGCTGCCTGATAACGCCAGCTGGGCCGCAGGATTCATGCCTGCTCAGCTGCCTGATTCTTGCCTGCTGAGGCACATGATCCCAGAGAGCTACCTGATCAGCACATGAGCAGTCACATGATCAGCGCCCAGTCACCTGATCACTGCATGACAGGCACGTGATCAGTGCCTGCTGAGGTGCGGGATCAGCGCCTGCTCAGCTGCCTGATAAGCGCCAGCTGGGCGCAGGATCATGCCTGCTCAGCTGCCTGATAATCGCCAGCTGGGCCGCAGGATTCATGCCTGCTCAGCTGCCTGATAACCGCCAGCTGGGCCGCAGGATTCATGCCTGCTCAGCTGCCTGATAACCGCCAGCTGGGCCGCAGGATTCATGCCTGCTCAGCTGCCTGATAACCGCCAGCTGGGCCGCAGGATTCATGCCTGCTCAGCTGCCTGATAACCGCCAGCTGGGCCGCAGGATTCATGCCTGCTCAGCTGCCTGATAACCGCCAGCTGGGCCGCAGGATTCATGCCTGCTCAGCTGCCTGATAACCGCCAGCTGGGCCGCAGGATTCATGCCTGCTCAGCTGCCTGATAACCGCCAGCTGGGCCGCAGGATTCATGCCTGCTCAGCTGCCTGATAACCGCCAGCTGGGCCGCAGGATTCATGCCTGCTCAGCTGCCTGATAACCGCCAGCTGGGCCGCAGGATTCACGCCTGATCAGCTGCCTGATAACCGCCAGCTGGGCCGCAGGATTCATGCCTGCTCAGCTGCCTGATAATCGCCAGCTGGGCCGCAGGATTCATGCCTGCTCAGCTGCCTGATAACCGCCAGCTGGGCCGCAGGATTCATGCCTGCTCAGCTGCCTGATAACCGCCAGCTGGGCCGCAGGATTCATGCCTGCTCAGCTGCCTGATAACCGCCAGCTGGGCCGCAGGATTCATGCCTGCTCAGCTGCCTGATAACCGCCAGCTGGGCCGCAGGATTCATGCCTGCTCAGCTGCCTGATAACCGCCAGCTCAGGATTCATGCCTGCTCAGCTGCCTGATAATCCCAGCTGACGCAGGATTCATGCCTGCTCAGCTGCCTGATAACCGCCAGCTGGGCCGCAGGATTCATGCCTGCTCAGCTGCCTGATAACCGCCAGCCGCAGGATTCATGCCTGCTCAGCTGCCTGATAACCGCCAGCTGGGCCGCAGGATTCACGCCTGTTCAGCTGCCTGATAACCGCCAGCTGGGCCGCAGGATTCATGCCTGCTCAGCTGCCTGATAACCGCCAGCTGGGCCGCAGGATTCACGCCTGCCCAGCTGCCTGATAACCGCCAGCTGGGCCGCAGGATTCATGCCTGCTCAGCTGCCTGATAACCGCCAGCTGGGCCGCAGGATTCATGCCTGCTCAGCTGCCTGATAATCACCAGTTGGGCCGCAGGATTCATGCCTGCTCAGCTGTTGATGCTTGCCTGCTGAGGCACATGATCCGTGCAGGAGAGCTACCTGATCAGCACATGAGCAGTCATATGATCAGTGCCTCTCAGTCACCTGATCACTGCATGACAGGCACGTGATCAGTGCCTGCTGAGGTGCGGGATCAGCGCCTGCTCAGCTGCCTGATAATGCCAGCTGGGCCGCAGGATTCAGGCCTGCTCAGCTGCCTGATAACGCCAGCTGGGCCGCAGGATTCATGCCTGCTCAGCTGCCTGATAACCGCCAGCTGGGCCGCAGGATTCATGCCTGCTCAGCTGCCTGATAACCAGCTGGGCCGCAGGATTCGCCTGCTCAGCTGCCTGTTAATCGCCAGCTGGGCAGCCGGATTCATGCCTGCTCAGCTGCCTGATAACCGCCAGCTGGGCCGCAGGATTCATGCTTGCTCAGCTGCCTGATAACCGCCAGCTGGGCCGCAGGATTCATGCCTGCTCAGCTGCCTGATAACCGCCAGCTGGGCCGCAGGATTCATGCCTGCTCAGCTGCCTGATAACGCCAGCTGGGCCGCAGGATTCATGCCTGCTCAGCTGCCTGATAACCGCCAGCTGGGCCGCAGGATTCATGCCTGCTCATCTGTCTGATAACCGCCAGCTGGGCCGCAGGATTCATGCCTGCTCAGCTGCCTGATAACCGCCAGCTGGGCCGCAGGATTCATGCCTGCTCAGCTGTCTGATAATCGCCAGCTGGGCCGCAGGATTCATGCCTGCTCAGCTGCCTGATAACGCCAGCTGGGCCGCAGGATTCATGCCTGCTCAGCTGCCTGATAACCGCCAGCTGGGCCGCAGGATTCATGCCTGCTCAGCTGCTTGATCTTGCCTGCTGAGGCACATGATCCGTGCAGGAGAGCTACCTGATCAGCACATGAGCAGTCACATGATCAGCGCCCTCAGTCACCTGATCACTGCATGACAGGCACGTGATCAGTGCCTGCTGAGGTGCGGGATCAGCGCCTGCTCAGCTGCCTGATAATCGCCAGCTGGGCCGCAGGATTCATGCCTGCTCAGCTGCTTGATAACCGCCAGCTGGGCCGCAGGATTCATGCCTGCTCAGCTGCCTGATAACCGCCAGCTGGGCCGCAGGATTCATGCCTGCTCAGCTGCCTGATAACCGCCAGCTGGGCCGCAGGATTCATGCCTGCTCAGCTGCCTGATAACCGCCAGCTGGGCCGCAGGATTCATGCCTGCTCAGCTGCCTGATAACCGCCAGCTGGGCCGCAGGATTCATGCCTGCTCAGCTGCCTGATAACCGCCAGCTGGGCCGCAGGATTCATGCCTGCTCAGCTGCCTGATAACCGCCAGCTGGGCCGCAGGATTCATGCCTGCTCAGCTGCCTGATAACAGCTGGGCCGCAGGATTCATGCCTGCTCAGCTGCCTGATAATCGCCAGCTGGGCCGCAGGATTCATGCCTGCTCAGCTGCTTGATCTTGCCTGCTGAGGCACATGATCCGTGCAGGAGAGCTACCTGATCAGTACATGAGCAGTCACATGATCAGCGCCTCTCAGTCACCTGATCACTGCATGACAGGCACGTGATCAGTGCCTGCTGAGGTGCGGGATCATGCCTGCTCAGCTGCCTGATAATCGCCAGCTGGGCCGCAGGATCATGCCTGCTCAGCTGCCTGATCGCCAGCTGCCCGCAGGATCATGCCTGCTCAGCTGCCTGATAACCGCCAGCTGGGCCGCAGGATTCATGCCTGCTCAGCTGCCTGATAATCGCCAGCTGGGCCGCAGGATTCATGCCTGCTCAGCTGCCTGATAACCGCCAGCTGGGCCGCAGGATTCATGCCTGCTCAGCTGCCTGATAACCGCCAGCTGGGCCGCAGGATTCATGCCTGCTCAGCTGCCTGATAACCGCCAGCTGGGCCGCAGGATTCATGCCTGCTCAGCTGCCTGATAACCGCCAGCTGGGCCGCAGGATTCATGCCTGCTCAGCTGCCTGATAACCGCCAGCTGGGCCGCAGGATTCATGCCTGCTCAGCTGCCTGATAACCGCCAGCTGGGCCGCAGGATTCATGCCTGCTCAGCTGCCTGATAACCGCCAGCTGGGCCGCAGGATTCATGCCTGCTCAGCTGCCTGATAACCGCCAGCTGGGCCGCAGGATTCATGCCTGCTCAGCTGCCTGATAACCGCCAGCTGGGCCGCAGGATTCATGCCTGCTCAGCTGCCTGATAACCGCCAGCTGGGCCGCAGGATTCATGCCTGCTCAGCTGCTTGATTCAGCCTGCTGAGGCACATGATCCGTGCAGGAGAGCTACCTGATCAGCACATGAGCAGTCACATGATCAGCGCCTCAGTCACCTGATCACTGCATGACAGGCACGTGATCAGTGCCTGCTGAGGTGCGGGATCAGCGCCTGCTCAGCTGCCTGATAATCGCCAGCTGGGCCGCAGGATTCAGGCCTGCTCAGCTGCCTGATAACCGCCAGCTGGGCCGCAGGATTCATGCCTGCTCAGCTGCCTGATAACCGCCAGCCGCAGGATTCATGCCTGCTCAGCTGCCTGATAACCGCCAGCTGGGCCGCAGGATTCATGCCTGCTCAGCTGCCTGATAACCGCCAGCTGGGCCGCAGGATTCATGCCTGCTCAGCTGCCTGATAACCGCCAGCTGGGCCGCAGGATTCATGCCTGCTCAGCTGCCTGATAACCGCCAGCTGGGCCGCAGGATTCATGCCTGCTCAGCTGCCTGATAACCGCCAGCTGGGCCGCAGGATTCATGCCTGCTCAGCTGCCTGATAACCGCCAGCTGGGCCGCAGGATTCATGCCTGCTCAGCTGCCTGATAATCGCCAGCTGGGCCGCAGGATTCATGCCTGCTCAGCTGCTTGATTCTTGCCTGCTGAGGCACATGATCCGTGCAGGAGAGCTACCTGATCAGCACATGAGCAGTCACATGATCAGCGCCCAGTCACCTGATCACTGCATGACAGGCACGTGATCAGTGCCTGCTGAGGTGCGGGATCAGCGCCTGCTCAGCTGCCTGATAATGCCAGCTGGGGCAGGATCACGCCTGCTCAGCTGCCTGATAATGCCAGCTGGGCCGCAGGATCATGCCTGCTCAGCTGCCTGATAACCGCCAGCTGGGCCGCAGGATTCATGCCTGCTCAGCTGCCTGATAATCGCCAGCTGGGCCGCAGGATTCATGCCTGCTCAGCTGCTTGATTCTCGCCTGCTGAGGCACATGATCCGTGCAGGAGAGCTACCTGATCAGCACATGAGCAGTCACATCAGCGCTCAGTCACCTGATCACTGCATGACAGGCACGTGATCAGTGCCTGCTGAGGTGCGGGATCAGCGCCTGCTCAGCTGCCTGATAATCGCCAGCTGGGCCGCAGGATTGCCTGCTCAGCTGCCTGATAACCGCCAGCTGGGCCGCAGGATTCATGCCTGCTCAGCTGCCTGATAACCGCCAGCTGGGCCGCAGGATTCATGCCTGCTCAGCTGCCTGATAACCGCCAGCTGGGCCGCAGGATTCATGCCTGCTCAGCTGCCTGATAACCGCCAGCTGGGCCGCAGGATTCATGCCTGCTCAGCTGCCTGATAATCGCCAGCTGGGCCGCAGGATTCATGCCTGCTCAGCTGCCTGATAATCGCCAGCTGGGCCGCAGGATTCATGCCTGCTCAGCTGCCTGATAATCGCCAGCTGGGCCGCAGGATTCATGCCTGCTCAGCTGCCTGATAATCGCCAGCTGGGCCGCAGGATTCATGCCTGCTCAGCTGCTTGATTCTTGCCTGCTGGTGGCACATGATCCGTGCAGGAGAGCTACCTGATCAGCACATGAGCAGTCACATGATCAGCGCCTCTCAGTCACCTGATCACTGCATGACAGGCACGTGATCAGTGCCTGCTGAGGTGCGGGATCAGCGCCTGCTCAGCTGCCTGATAATGCCAGCTGGGCCGCAGGATTCAGGCCTGCTCAGCTGCCTGATAATCGCCAGCTGGGCCGCAGGATTCATGCCTGCTCAGCTGCCTGATAATCGCCAGCTGGGCCGCAGGATTCATGCCTGCTCAGCTGCCTGATAATCGCCAGCTGGGCCGCAGGATTCATGCCTGCTCAGCTGCTTGATTCTTGCCTGCTGAGGCACATGATCCGCCAGGAGAGCTACCTGATCAGCACCAGCAGTCACATGATCAGCGCTCTCAGTCACCTGATCACTGCATGACAGGCACGTGATCAGTGCCTGCTGAGGTGCGGGATCAGCGCCTGCTCAGCTGCCTGATAATCGCCAGCTGGGCCGCAGGATTCATGCCTGCTCAGCTGCCTGATAATCGCCAGCTGGGCCGCAGGATTCATGCCTGCTCAGCTGCCTGATAACCGCCAGCTGGGCCGCAGGATTCATGCCTGCTCAGCTGCCTGATAATCGCCAGCTGGGCCGCAGGATTCATGCCTGCTCAGCTGCCTGATAATCGCCAGCTGGGCCGCAGGATTCATGCCTGCTCAGCTGCCTGATAATCGCCAGCTGGGCCGCAGGATTCATGCCTGCTCAGCTGCCTGATAATCGCCAGCTGGGCCGCAGGATTCATGCCTGCTCAGCTGCCTGATAATCGCCAGCTGGGCCGCAGGATTCATGCCTGCTCAGCTGCCTGATAACCGCCAGCTGGGCCGCAGGATTCATGCCTGCTCAGCTGCCTGATAACCGCCAGCTGGGCCGCAGGATTCATGCCTGCTCAGCTGCCTGATAACCGCCAGCTGGGCCGCAGGATTCATGCCTGCTCAGCTGCCTGATAATCGCCAGCTGGGCCGCAGGATTCATGCCTGCTCAGCTGCCTGATAATCGCCAGCTGGGCCGCAGGATTCATGCCTGCTCAGCTGCCTGATAATCGCCAGCTGGGCCGCAGGATTCATGCCTGCTCAGCTGCCTGATAATCGCCAGCTGGGCCGCAGGATTCATGCCTGCTCAGCTGCCTGATAATCGCCAGCTGGGCCGCAGGATTCATGCCTGCTCAGCTGCCTGATAATCGCCAGCTGGGCCGCAGGATTCATGCCTGCTCAGCTGCCTGATAACCGCCAGCTGGGCCGCAGGATTCATGCCTGCTCAGCTGCCTGATAATCGCCAGCTGGGCCGCAGGATTCATGCCTGCTCAGCTGCCTGATAACCGCCAGCTGGGCCGCAGGATTCATGCCTGCTCAGCTGCCTGATAATCGCCAGCTGGGCCGCAGGATTCATGCCTGCTCAGCTGCCTGATAATCGCCAGCTGGGCCGCAGGATTCATGCCTGCTCAGCTGCCTGATAATCGCCAGCTGGGCCGCAGGATTCATGCCTGCTCAGCTGCCTGATAATCGCCAGCTGGGCCGCAGGATTCATGCCTGCTCAGCTGCCTGATAATCGCCAGCTGGGCCGCAGGATTCATGCCTGCTCAGCTGCCTGATAATCGCCAGCTGGGCCGCAGGATTCATGCCTGCTCAGCTGCCTGATAATCGCCAGCTGGGCCGCAGGATTCATGCCTGCTCAGCTGCTTGATTCTTGCCTGCTGAGGCACATGATCCGTGCAGGAGAGCTACCTGATCAGCACATGCTCACATGATCAGCGCCTCTCAGTCACCTGATCACTGCATGACAGGCACGTGATCAGTGCCTGCTGAGGTGCGGGATCAGCGCCTGCTCAGCTGCCTGATAATCGCCAGCTGGGCCGCAGGATTCATGCCTGCTCAGCTGCCTGATAATGCCAGCTGGGCCGCAGGATTCATGCCTGCTCAGCTGCCTGATAATCGCCAGCTGGGCCGCAGGATTCATGCCTGCTCAGCTGCCTGATAACCGCCAGCTGGGCCGCAGGATTCATGCCTGCTCAGCTGCCTGATAACCGCCAGCTGGGCCGCAGGATTCATGCCTGCTCAGCTGCCTGATAATCGCCAGCTGGGCCGCAGGATTCATGCCTGCTCAGCTGCCTGATAATCGCCAGCTGGGCCGCAGGATTCATGCCTGCTCAGCTGCCTGATAATCGCCAGCTGGGCCGCAGGATTCATGCCTGCTCAGCTGCTTGATTCTTGCCTGCTGAGGCACATGATCCGTGCAGGAGAGCTACCTGATCAGCACATGAGCAGTCACATGATCAGCGCCTCTCAGTCACCTGATCACTGCATGACAGGCACGTGATCAGTGCCTGCTGAGGTGCGGGATCAGCGCCTGCTCAGCTGCCTGATAATCGCCAGCTGGGCCGCAGGATTCATGCCTGCTCAGCTGCCTGATAATCGCCAGCTGGGCCGCAGGATTCATGCCTGCTCAGCTGCCTGATAATCGCCAGCTGGGCCGCAGGATTCATGCCTGCTCAGCTGCCTGATAATCGCCAGCTGGGCCGCAGGATTCATGCCTGCTCAGCTGCCTGATAATTGCCTGCTGAGGCACATGATTCATGCAGGAGAGCTACCTGATCAGCACATGAGCAGTCACATGATCAGCGCCTCTCAGCAGTCACCTGATCACTGCATGACAGGCACTGATCAGTGCCTGCTGAGGGCAGGATCAGCGCCTGCTCAGCTGCCTGATAATGCCAGCTGGGCCGCAGGATTCATGCCTGCTCAGCTGCCTGATAATCGCCAGCTGGGCCGCAGGATTCATGCCTGCTCAGCTGCCTGATAATCGCCAGCTGGGCCGCAGGATTCATGCCTGCTCAGCTGCCTGATAACGCCAGCTGGGCCGCAGGATTCATGCCTGCTCAGCTGCCTGATAATGCCAGCTGGGCCGCAGGATTCATGCCTGCTCAGCTGCCTGATAATCGCCAGCTGGGCCGCAGGATTCATGCCTGCTCAGCTGCCTGATAATCGCCAGCTGGGCCGCAGGATTCATGCCTGCTCAGCTGCCTGATAAGCCAGCTGGGCCGCAGGATTCATGCCTGCTCAGCTGCCTGATAATCGCCAGCTGGGCCGCAGGATTCATGCCTGCTCAGCTGCCTGATAACCGCCAGCTGGGCCGCAGGATTCATGCCTGCTCAGCTGCCTGATAACCGCCAGCTGGGCCGCAGGATTCATGCCTGCTCAGCTGCCTGATAACCGCCAGCTGGGCCGCAGGATTCATGCCTGCTCAGCTGCCTGATAACCGCCAGCTGGGCCGCAGGATTCATGCCTGCTCAGCTGCCTGATAACCGCCAGCTGGGCCGCAGGATTCATGCCTGCTCAGCTGCCTGATAACCGCCAGCTGGGCCGCAGGATTCATGCCTGCTCAGCTGCCTGATAACCGCCAGCTGGGCCGCAGGATTCATGCCTGCTCAGCTGCCTGATAACCGCCAGCTGGGCCGCAGGATTCATGCCTGCTCAGCTGCCTGATAACCGCCAGCTGGGCCGCAGGATTCATGCCTGCTCAGCTGCCTGATAACCGCCAGCTGGGCCGCAGGATTCATGCCTGCTCAGCTGCCTGATAACCGCCAGCTGGGCCGCAGGATTCATGCCTGCTCAGCTGCCTGATAACCGCCAGCTGGGCCGCAGGATTCATGCCTGCTCAGCTGCCTGATAACCGCCAGCTGGGCCGCAGGATTCATGCCTGCTCAGCTGCCTGATAACCGCCAGCTGGGCCGCAGGATTCATGCCTGCTCAGCTGCCTGATAATGCCAGCTGGGCCGCAGGATTCATGCCTGCTCAGCTGCTTGATTCTTGCCTGCTGAGGCACATGATCCGTGCAGGAGAGCTACCTGATCAGCACATGAGCAGTCACATGATCAGCGCCTCTCAGTCACCTGATCACTGCATGACAGGCACGTGATCAGTGCCTGCTGAGGTGCGGGATCAGCGCCTGCTCAGCTGCCTGATAATCGCCAGCTGGGCCGCAGGATTCATGCCTGCTCAGCTGCCTGATAACCGCCAGCTGGGCCGCAGGATTCATGCCTGCTCAGCTGCCTGATAACCGCCAGCTGGGCCGCAGGATTCATGCCTGCTCAGCTGCCTGATAACCGCCAGCTGGGCCGCAGGATTCATGCCTGCTCAGCTGCCTGATAACCGCCAGCTGGGCCGCAGGATTCATGCCTGCTCAGCTGCCTGATAATCGCCAGCTGGGCCGCAGGATTCATGCCTGCTCAGCTGCCTGATAACCGCCAGCTGGGCCGCAGGATTCATGCCTGCTCAGCTGCCTGATAATCGCCAGCTGGGCCGCAGGATTCATGCCTGCTCAGCTGCCTGATAACCGCCAGCTGGGCCGCAGGATTCATGCCTGCTCAGCTGCCTGATAACCGCCAGCTGGGCCGCAGGATTCATGCCTGCTCAGCTGCCTGATAACGCCAGCTGGGCCGCAGGATTCATGCCTGCTCAGCTGCCTGATAATCGCCAGCTGGGCCGCAGGATTCATGCCTGCTCAGCTGCCTGATTCTTGCCTGCTGAGGCACATGATCCGTGCAGGAGAGCTGCCTGATCAGCACATGAGCAGTCACATGATCTGCGTTCAGTCACCTGATCACTGCATGACAGGCACGTGATCAGTGCCTGCTGAGGTGCGGGATCAGCGCCTGCTCAGCTGCCTGATAATGCCAGCTGGGCCGCAGGATTCATGCCTGCTCAGCTGCCTGATAACCGCCAGCTGGGCCGCAGGATTCATGCCTGCTCAGCTGCCTGATAACCGCCAGCTGGGCCGCAGGATTCATGCCTGCTCAGCTGCCTGATAACCGCCAGCTGGGCCGCAGGATTCATGCCTGCTCAGCTGCCTGATAACGCCAGCTGGGCCGCAGGATTCATGCCTGCTCAGCTGCCTGATAACCGCCAGCTGGGCCGCAGGATTCATGCCTGCTCAGCTGCCTGATAACCGCCAGCTGGGCCGCAGGATTCATGCCTGCTCAGCTGCCTGATAATCGCCAGCTGGGCCGCAGGATTCATGCCTGCTCAGCTGCTTGACTTGCCTGCTGAGGCACATCATCCGTGCAGGAGAGCTACCTGATCAGCACATGAGCAGTCACATGATCTGCCTCTCAGTCACCTGATCACTGCATGACAGGCACGTGATCAGTGCCTGCTGAGGTGCGGGATCAGCGCCTGCTCAGCTGCCTGATAATCGCCAGCTGGGCCGCAGGATTCATGCCTGCTCAGCTGCCTGATAATCGCCAGCTGGGCCGCAGGATTCATGCCTGCTCAGCTGCCTGATAATCGCCAGCTGGGCCGCAGGATTCATGCCTGCTCAGCTGCCTGATAATCGCCAGCTGGGCCGCAGGATTCATGCCTGCTCAGCTGCTTGATTCTTGCCTGCTGAGGCACATGATCCGTGCAGGAGAGCTACCTGATCAGCACATGAGCAGTCACATGATCAGCGCCCTCAGTCACCTGATCACTGCATGACAGGCACGTGATCAGTGCCTGCTGAGGTGCGGGATCAGCGCCTGCTCAGCTGCCTGATAATCGCCAGCTGGGCCGCAGGATTCATGCCTGCTCAGCTGCCTGATAATCGCCAGCTGGGCCGCAGGATTCATGCCTGCTCAGCTGCCTGATAACGCCAGCTGGGCCGCAGGATTCATGCCTGCTCAGCTGCCTGATAACCGCCAGCTGGGCCGCAGGATTCATGCCTGCTCAGCTGCCTGATAACCGCCAGCTGGGCCGCAGGATTCATGCCTGCTCAGCTGCCTGATAACGCCAGCTGGGCCGCAGGATTCATGCCTGCTCAGCTGCCTGATAACGCCAGCTGGGCCGCAGGATTCATGCCTGCTCAGCTGCCTGATAATCGCCAGCTGGGCCGCAGGATTCATGCCTGCTCAGCTGCCTGATAATCGCCAGCTGGGCCGCAGGATTCATGCCTGCTCAGCTGCTTGATTCTTGCCTGCTGAGGCACATGATCCGTGCAGAGCTACCTGATCAGCACATGAGCAGTCACATGATCAGCGCCTCTCAGTCACCTGATCACTGCATGACAGGCACGGATCAGTGCCTGCTGAGGTGCGGGATCAGCGCCTGCTCAGCTGCCTGATAATCGCCAGCTGGGCCGCAGGATTCATGCCTGCTCAGCTGCCTGATAACGCCAGCTGGGCCGCAGGATTCATGCCTGCTCAGCTGCCTGATAACCGCCAGCTGGGCCGCAGGATTCATGCCTGCTCAGCTGCCTGATAACCGCCAGCTGGGCCGCAGGATTCATGCCTGCTCAGCTGCCTGATAACCGCCAGCTGGGCCGCAGGATTCATGCCTGCTCAGCTGCCTGATAACCGCCAGCTGGGCCGCAGGATTCATGCCTGCTCAGCTGCCTGATAACCGCCAGCTGGGCCGCAGGATTCATGCCTGCTCAGCTGCCTGATAACGCCAGCTGGGCCGCAGGATTCATGCCTGCTCAGCTGCCTGATAACCGCCAGCTGGGCCGCAGGATTCATGCCTGCTCAGCTGCCTGATAACCGCCAGCTGGGCCGCAGGATTCATGCCTGCTCAGCTGCCTGATAACGCCAGCTGGGCCGCAGGATTCATGCCTGCTCAGCTGCCTGATAATCGCCAGCTGGGCCGCAGGATTCATGCCTGCTCAGCTGCCTGATTCTTGCCTGCTGAGGCACATGATCCGTGCAGGAGAGCTACCTGATCAGCACATGAGCAGTCACATGATCAGCGCTCTCAGTCACCTGATCACTGCATGACAGGCACGTGATCAGTGCCTGCTGAGGTGGATCAGCGCCTGCTCAGCTGCCTGATAATCGCCAGCTGGGCCGCAGGATTCATGCCTGCTCAGCTGCCTGATAATGCCAGCTGGGCCGCAGGATTCATGCCTGCTCAGCTGCCTGATAACCGCCAGCTGGGCCGCAGGATTCATGCCTGCTCAGCTGCCTGATAACCGCCAGCTGGGCCGCAGGATTCATGCCTGCTCAGCTGCCTGATAACCGCCAGCTGGGCCGCAGGATTCATGCCTGCTCAGCTGCCTGATAACCGCCAGCTGGGCCGCAGGATTCATGCCTGCTCAGCTGCCTGATAACCGCCAGCTGGGCCGCAGGATTCATGCCTGCTCAGCTGCCTGATAATCGCCAGCTGGGCCGCAGGATTCATGCCTGCTCAGCTGCTTGATTCTTGCCTGCTGAGGCACATGATCCGTGCAGGAGAGCTACCTGATCAGCACATGAGCAGTCACATGATCAGCGCCTCTCAGTCACCTGATCACTGCATGACAGGCACGTGATCAGTGCCTGCTGAGGTGCGGGATCAGCGCCTGCTCAGCTGCCTGATAATGCCAGCTGGGCCGCAGGATTCATGCCTGCTCAGCTGCCTGATAATCGCCAGCTGGGCCGCAGGATTCATGCCTGCTCAGCTGCCTGATAATGGCCAGCTGGGCCGCAGGATTCATGCCTGCTCAGCTGCCTGATAATCGCCAGCTGGGCCGCAGGATTCATGCCTGCTCAGCTGCCTGATTCTGCCAGCTGAGGCACATGATCCGTGCAGGAGAGCTACCTGATCAGCACTGAGCAGCCACATGATCAGCGCCTCAGCCACCTGATCACTGCATGACAGGCACGTGATCAGTGCCTGCTGAGGTGCGGGATCAGCGCCTGCTCAGCTGCCTAATGGCTGCGGGATTCATGCCTGCTCAGCTGCCTGATAACCGCCAGCTGGGCCGCAGGATTCATGCCTGCTCAGCTGCCTGATAATGCCTGCGCAGGATTCATGCCTGCTCAGCTGCCTGATAACGCCAGCTGGGCCGCAGGATTCATGCCTGCTCAGCTGCCTGATAACCGCCAGCTGGGCCGCAGGATTCATGCCTGCTCAGCTGCCTGATAATCGCCAGCTGGGCCGCAGGATTCATGCCTGCTCAGCTGCCTGATAACCGCCAGCTGGGCCGCAGGATTCATGCCTGCTCAGCTGCCTGATAACCGCCAGCTGGGCCGCAGGATTCATGCCTGCTCAGCTGCCTGATAACCGCCAGCTGGGCCGCAGGATTCATGCCTGCTCAGCTGCCTGATAACCGCCAGCTGGGCCGCAGGATTCATGCCTGCTCAGCTGCCTGATAACCGCCAGCTGGGCCGCAGGATTCATGCCTGCTCAGCTGCCTGATAACCGCCAGCTGGGCCGCAGGATTCATGCCTGCTCAGCTGCCTGATAATCGCCAGCTGGGCCGCAGGATTCATGCCTGCTCAGCTGCCTGATAACCGCCAGCTGGGCCGCAGGATTCATGCCTGCTCAGCTGCCTGATAACCGCCAGCTGGGCCGCAGGATTCATGCCTGCTCAGCTGCCTGATAACCGCCAGCTGGGCCGCAGGATTCATGCCTGCTCAGCTGCCTGATAACCGCCAGCTGGGCCGCAGGATTCATGCCTGCTCAGCTGCCTGATAACCGCCAGCTGGGCCGCAGGATTCATGCCTGCTCAGCTGCCTGATAACCGCCAGCTGGGCCGCAGGATTCATGCCTGCTCAGCTGCCTGATAACCGCCAGCTGGGCCGCAGGATTCATGCCTGCTCAGCTGCCTGATAACCGCCAGCTGGGCCGCAGGATTCATGCCTGCTCAGCTGCCTGATAACCGCCAGCTGGGCCGCAGGATTCATGCCTGCTCAGCTGCCTGATAATCGCCAGCTGGGCCGCAGGATTCATGCCTGCTCAGCTGCTTGATTCTTGCCTGCTGAGGCACATGATCCGTGCAGGAGAGCTACCTGATCAGCACATGAGCAGTCACATGATCAGCGCCTCTCAGTCACCTGATCACTGCATGACAGGCACGTGATCAGTGCCTGCTGAGGTGCGGGATCAGCGCCTGCTCAGCTGCCTGATAATCGCCAGCTGGGCCGCAGGATTCATGCCTGCTCAGCTGCCTGATAATCGCCAGCTGGGCCGCAGGATTCATGCCTGCTCAGCTGCCTGATAACCGCCAGCTGGGCCGCAGGATTCATGCCTGCTCAGCTGCCTGATAACCGCCAGCTGGGCCGCAGGATTCATGCCTGCTCAGCTGCCTGATAACCGCCAGCTGGGCCGCAGGATTCATGCCTGCTCAGCTGCCTGATAACCGCCAGCTGGGCCGCAGGATTCATGCCTGCTCAGCTGCCTGATAACCGCCAGCTGGGCCGCAGGATTCATGCCTGCTCAGCTGCCTGATAATCGCCAGCTGGGCCGCAGGATTCATGCCTGCTCAGCTGCCTGATAATCGCCAGCTGGGCCGCAGGATTCATGCCTGCTCAGCTGCCTGATAATCGCCAGCTGGGCCGCAGGATTCATGCCTGCTCAGCTGCTTGATTCTGCCTGCTGAGGCACATGATCCGTGCAGGAGAGCTACCTGATCAGCCAGCATGAGCAGTCACATGATCAGCGCCTCTCAGTCACCTGATCACTGCATGACAGGCACGTGATCAGTGCCTGCTGAGGTGCGGGATCAGCGCCTGCTCAGCTGCCTGATAATGCCAGCTGGG
The DNA here is from genome assembly GCF_032452875.1 of Bos javanicus. Classification (NCBI taxonomy): domain Eukaryota; kingdom Metazoa; phylum Chordata; class Mammalia; order Artiodactyla; family Bovidae; genus Bos; species Bos javanicus. The sequence goes on along the minus strand of NW_026894044.1, from coordinate 194,644 downwards.
CCGCAGGATTCATGCCTGCTCAGCTGCCTGATAATGCCAGCTGGGCCGCAGGATTCATGCCTGCTCAGCTGCCTGATAACCGCCAGCTGGGCCGCAGGATTCATGCCTGCTCAGCTGCCTGATAACCGCCAGCTGGGCCGCAGGATTCATGCCTGCTCAGCTGCCTGATAACCGCCAGCTGGGCCGCAGGATTCATGCCTGCTCAGCTGCCTGATAACCGCCAGCTGGGCCGCAGGATTCATGCCTGCTCAGCTGCCTGATAATCGCCAGCTGGGCCGCAGGATTCATGCCTGCTCAGCTGCCTGATAATCGCCAGCTGGGCCGCAGGATTCATGCCTGCTCAGCTGCCTGATAATCGCCAGCTGGGCCGCAGGATTCATGCCTGCTCAGCTGCTTGATTCTGCCTGCTGAGGCACATGATCCGTGCAGGAGAGCTACCTGATCAGCACATGAGCAGTCACATGATCAGCGCCTCTCAGTCACCTGATCACTGCATGACAGGCACGTGATCAGTGCCTGCTGAGGTGCGGGATCACTGCTCAGCTGCCTGATAATCGCCAGCTGGGCCGCAGGATTCATGCCTGCTCAGCTGCCTGATAATCGCCAGCTGGGCCGCAGGATTCATGCCTGCTCAGCTGCCTGATAATCGCCAGCTGGGCCGCAGGATTCATGCCTGCTCAGCTGCTGATTCTTGCCTGCTGAGGCACATGATCCGTGCAGGAGAGCTACCTGATCAGCATGAGCAGTCACATGATCAGCGCCTCTCAGTCACCTGATCACTGCATGACAGGCACGTGATCAGTGCCTGCTGAGGTGCGGGATCAGCGCCTGCTCAGCTGCCTGATAATGCCTGGGCCGCAGGATTCATGCCTGCTCAGCTGCCTGATAATCGCCAGCTGGGCCGCAGGATTCATGCCTGCTCAGCTGCCTGATAAGTGCTGGGCCGCAGGATTCATGCCTGCTCAGCTGCCTGATAACCGCCAGCTGGGCCGCAGGATTCATGCCTGCTCAGCTGCCTGATAAGCCAGCTGGGCCGCAGGATTCATGCCTGCTCAGCTGCCTGATAATCGCCAGCTGGGCCGCAGGATTCATGCCTGCTCAGCTGCCTGATAATCGCCAGCTGGGCCGCAGGATTCATGCCTGCTCAGCTGCCTGATAACCGCCAGCTGGGCCGCAGGATTCATGCCTGCTCAGCTGCCTGATAATCGCCAGCTGGGCCGCAGGATTCATGCCTGCTCAGCTGCCTGATAACCGCCAGCTGGGCCGCAGGATTCATGCCTGCTCAGCTGCCTGATAACCGCCAGCTGGGCCGCAGGATTCATGCCTGCTCAGCTGCCTGATAACCGCCAGCTGGGCCGCAGGATTCATGCCTGCTCAGCTGCCTGATAACCGCCAGCTGGGCCGCAGGATTCATGCCTGCTCAGCTGCCTGATAACTCGCCAGCTGGGCCGCAGGATTCATGCCTGCTCAGCTGCCTGATCCGCCAGCTGGGCCGCAGGATTCATGCCTGCTCAGCTGCCTGATACCGCCAGCTGGGCCGCAGGATTCATGCCTGCTCAGCTGCCTGATAACCGCCAGCTGGGCCGCAGGATTCATGCCTGCTCAGCTGCCTGATAACCGCCAGCTGGGCCGCAGGATTCATGCCTGCTCAGCTGCCTGATAATCGCCAGCTGGGCCGCAGGATTCATGCCTGCTCAGCTGCTTGATTCTTGCCTGCTGAGGCACATGATCCGTGCAGGAGAGCTACCTGATCAGCACATGAGCAGTCACATGATCAGCGCCTCTCAGTCACCTGATCACTGCATGACAGGCACGTGATCAGTGCCTGCTGAGGTGCGGGATCAGCGCCTGCTCAGCTGCCTGATAATCGCCAGCTGGGCCGCAGGATTCATGCCTGCTCAGCTGCCTGATAACCGCCAGCTGGGCCGCAGGATTCATGCCTGCTCAGCTGCCTGATAACCGCCAGCTGGGCCGCAGGATTCATGCCTGCTCAGCTGCCTGATAACCGCCAGCTGGGCCGCAGGATTCATGCCTGCTCAGCTGCCTGATAACCGCCAGCTGGGCCGCAGGATTCATGCCTGCTCAGCTGCCTGATAACCCAGCTGGGCCGCAGGATTCATGCCTGCTCAGCTGCCTGATAATCGCCAGCTGGGCCGCAGGATTCATGCCTGCTCAGCTGCCTGATAATCGCCAGCTGGGCCGCAGGATTCATGCCTGCTCAGCTGCCTGATAATCGCCAGCTGGGCCGCAGGATTCATGCCTGCTCAGCTGCTTGATTCTTGCCTGCTGAGGCACATGATCCGTGCAGGAGAGCTACCTGATCAGCACATGAGCAGTCACATGATCAGCGCCTCAGTCACCTGATCACTGCATGACAGGCACGTGATCAGTGCCTGCTGAGGTGCGGGATCAGCGCCTGCTCAGCTGCCTGATAATGCCAGCTGGGCCGCAGGATTCATGCCTGCTCAGCTGCCTGATAATCGCCAGCTGGGCCGCAGGATTCATGCCTGCTCAGCTGCCTGATAATCGCCAGCTGGGCCGCAGGATTCATGCCTGCTCAGCTGCCTGATAATCGCCAGCTGGGCCGCAGGATTCATGCCTGCTCAGCTGCTTGATTCTTGCCTGCTGAGGCACATGATCCGTGCAGGAGAGCTACCTGATCAGCACATGAGCAGTCACATGATCAGCTCTCTCAGTCACCTGATCACTGCATGACAGGCACGTGATCAGTGCCTGCTGAGGTGCGGGATCAGCGCCTGCTCAGCTGCCTGATAATCGCCAGCTGGGCCGCAGGATTCATGCCTGCTCAGCTGCCTGATAATCGCCAGCTGGGCCGCAGGATTCATGCCTGCTCAGCTGCCTGATAACCGCCAGCTGGGCCGCAGGATTCATGCCTGCTCAGCTGCCTGATAACCGCCAGCTGGGCCGCAGGATTCATGCCTGCTCAGCTGCCTGATAACCGCCAGCTGGGCCGCAGGATTCATGCCTGCTCAGCTGCCTGATAATCGCCAGCTGGGCCGCAGGATTCATGCCTGCTCAGCTGCCTGATAATCGCCAGCTGGGCCGCAGGATTCATGCCTGCTCAGCTGCCTGATAACCGCCAGCTGGGCCGCAGGATTCATGCCTGCTCAGCTGCCTGATAACCGCCAGCTGGGCCGCAGGATTCATGCCTGCTCAGCTGCCTGATAATCGCCAGCTGGGCCGCAGGATTCATGCCTGCTCAGCTGCCTGATAACCGCCAGCTGGGCCGCAGGATTCATGCCTGCTCAGCTGCCTGATAACCGCCAGCTGGGCCGCAGGATTCATGCCTGCTCAGCTGCCTGATAACCGCCAGCTGGGCCGCAGGATTCATGCCTGCTCAGCTGCCTGATAACCGCCAGCTGGGCCGCAGGATTCATGCCTGCTCAGCTGCCTGATAACCGCCAGCTGGGCCGCAGGATTCATGCCTGCTCAGCTGCCTGATAACCAGCTGGGCCGCAGGATTCATGCCTGCTCAGCTGCCTGATAACGCCAGCTGGGCCGCAGGATTCATGCCTGCTCAGCTGCCTGATAATCGCCAGCTGGGCCGCAGGATTCATGCCTGCTCAGCTGCCTGATAACCGCCAGCTGGGCCGCAGGATTCATGCCTGCTCAGCTGCCTGATAACGCCAGCTGGGCCGCAGGATTCATGCCTGCTCAGCTGCCTGATAACCGCCAGCTGGGCCGCAGGATTCATGCCTGCTCAGCTGCCTGATAACCGCCAGCTGGGCCACAGGATTCATGCCTGCTCAGCTGCCTGATAACCGCCAGCTGGGCCGCAGGATTCATGCCTGCTCAGCTGCCTGATAACCGCCAGCTGGGCCGCAGGATTCATGCCTGCTCAGCTGCCTGATAACCGCCAGCTGGGCCGCAGGATTCATGCCTGCTCAGCTGCCTGATAACCGCCAGCTGGGCCGCAGGATTCATGCCTGCTCAGCTGCCTGATAACCGCCAGCTGGGCCGCAGGATTCATGCCTGCTCAGCTGCCTGATAACCGCCAGCTGGGCCGCAGGATTCATGCCTGCTCAGCTGCCTGATAACCGCCAGCTGGGCCGCAGGATTCATGCCTGCTCAGCTGCCTGATAATCGCCAGCTGGGCCGCAGGATTCATGCCTGCTCAGCTGCCTGATAATCGCCAGCTGGGCCGCAGGATTCATGCCTGCTCAGCTGCTTGATTCTGCCTGCTGAGGCACATGATCCGTGCAGGAGAGCTACCTGATCAGCACATGAGCAGTCACATGATCAGCGCCTCTCAGTCACCTGATCACTGCATGACAGGCACGTGATCAGTGCCTGCTGAGGTGCGGATCAGCGCCTGCTCAGCTGCCTGATAATCGCCAGCTGGGCCGCAGGATTCATGCCTGCTCAGCTGCCTGATAATCGCCAGCTGGGCCGCAGGATTCATGCCTGCTCAGCTGCCTGATAACCGCCAGCTGGGCCGCAGGATTCATGCCTGCTCAGCTGCCTGATAACCGCCAGCTGGGCCGCAGGATTCATGCCTGCTCAGCTGCCTGATAACCGCCAGCTGGGCCGCAGGATTCATGCCTGCTCAGCTGCCTGATAACCGCCAGCTGGGCCGCAGGATTCATGCCTGCTCAGCTGCCTGATAACCGCCAGCTGGGCCGCAGGATTCATGCCTGCTCAGCTGCCTGATAACCGCCAGCTGGGCCGCAGGATTCATGCCTGCTCAGCTGCCTGATAATCGCCAGCTGGGCCGCAGGATTCATGCCTGCTCAGCTGCCTGATAATCGCCAGCTGGGCCGCAGGATTCATGCCTGCTCAGCTGCTTGATTCTTGCCTGCTGAGGCACATGATCCGTGCAGGAGAGCTACCTGATCAGCACATGAGCAGTCACATGATCAGCGCCTCTCAGTCACCTGATCACTGCATGACAGGCACGTGATCAGTGCCTGCTGAGGTGCGGGATCAGCGCCTGCTCAGCTGCCTGATAATCGCCAGCTGGGCCGCAGGATTCATGCCTGCTCAGCTGCCTGATAATCGCCAGCTGGGCCGCAGGATTCATGCCTGCTCAGCTGCCTGATAACCGCCAGCTGGGCCGCAGGATTCATGCCTGCTCAGCTGCCTGATAACCGCCAGCTGGGCCGCAGGATTCATGCCTGCTCAGCTGCCTGATAACCGCCAGCTGGGCCGCAGGATTCATGCCTGCTCAGCTGCCTGATAATCGCCAGCTGGGCCGCAGGATTCATGCCTGCTCAGCTGCCTGATAACGCCAGCTGGGCCGCAGGATTCATGCCTGCTCAGCTGCCTGATAACCGCCAGCTGGGCCGCAGGATTCATGCCTGCTCAGCTGCCTGATAACCGCCAGCTGGGCCGCAGGATTCATGCCTGCTCAGCTGCCTGATAATCGCCAGCTGGGCCGCAGGATTCATGCCTGCTCAGCTGCCTGATAATCGCCAGCTGGGCCGCAGGATTCATGCCTGCTCAGCTGCCTGATAATCGCCAGCTGGGCCGCAGGATTCATGCCTGCTCAGCTGCCTGATAACCGCCAGCTGGGCCGCAGGATTCATGCCTGCTCAGCTGCCTGATAACCGCCAGCTGGGCCGCAGGATTCATGCCTGCTCAGCTGCCTGATAATCGCCAGCTGGGCCGCAGGATTCATGCCTGCTCAGCTGCCTGATAACGCCAGCTGGGCCGCAGGATTCATGCCTGCTCAGCTGCCTGATAACCGCCAGCTGGGCCGCAGGATTCATGCCTGCTCAGCTGCCTGATAATCGCCAGCTGGGCCGCAGGATTCATGCCTGCTCAGCTGCCTGATAATCGCCAGCTGGGCCGCAGGATTCATGCCTGCTCAGCTGCTTGATTCTTGCCTGCTGAGGCACATGATCCGTGCAGGAGAGCTACCTGATCAGCACATGAGCAGTCACATGATCAGCGCTCTCAGTCACCTGATCACTGCATGACAGGCACGTGATCAGTGCTGAGGTGCGGGATCAGCGCCTGCTCAGCTGCCTGATAATCGCCAGCTGGGCCGCAGGATTCATGCCTGCTCAGCTGCCTGATAATCGCCAGCTGGGCCGCAGGATTCATGCCTGCTCAGCTGCCTGATAATCGCCAGCTGGGCCGCAGGATTCATGCCTGCTCAGCTGCCTGATAATCGCCAGCTGGGCCGCAGGATTCATGCCTGCTCAGCTGCCTGATAATCGCCAGCTGGGCCGCAGGATTCATGCCTGCTCAGCTGCCTGATAATCGCCAGCTGGGCCGCAGGATTCATGCCTGCTCAGCTGCCTGATAATCGCCAGCTGGGCCGCAGGATTCATGCCTGCTCAGCTGCCTGATAATCGCCAGCTGGGCCGCAGGACTCATGCCTGCTCAGCTGCCTGATAATCGCCAGCTGGGCCGCAGGATTCATGCCTGCTCAGCTGCCTGATAATCGCCAGCTGGGCCGCAGGATTCATGCCTGCTCAGCTGCTGATTCTTGCCTGCTGAGGCACATGATCCGTGCAGGAGAGCTACCTGATCAGCACATGAGCAGTCACATGATCAGCGCCTCTCAGTCACCTGATCACTGCATGACAGGCACGTGATCAGTGCCTGCTGAGGTGCGGATCAGCGCCTGCTCAGCTGCCTGATAATCGCCAGCTGGGCCGCAGGATTCATGCCTGCTCAGCTGCCTGATAATCGCCAGCTGGGCCGCAGGATTCATGCCTGCTCAGCTGCCTGATAACGCCAGCTGGGCCGCAGGATTCATGCCTGCTCAGCTGCCTGATAATCGCCAGCTGGGCCGCAGGATTCATGCCTGCTCAGCTGCCTGATAATCGCCAGCTGGGCCGCAGGATTCATGCCTGCTCAGCTGCCTGATAATCGCCAGCTGGGCCGCAGGATTCATGCCTGCTCAGCTGCCTGATAATCGCCAGCTGGGCCGCAGGATTCATGCCTGCTCAGCTGCCTGATAATCGCCAGCTGGGCCGCAGGATTCATGCCTGCTCAGCTGCCTGATAATCGCCAGCTGGGCCGCAGGATTCATGCCTGCTCAGCTGCTTGATTCTTGCCTGCTGAGGCACATGATCCGCAGAGCTACCTGATCAGCACATGAGCAGTCACATGACTGCGCCTCAGTCACCTGATCACCATGACAGGCACGATCAGTGCCTGCTGAGGTGCGGGATCAGCGCCTGCTCAGCTGCCTGATAATCGCCAGCTGGGCCGCAGGATTCATGCCTGCTCAGCTGCCTGATAATCGCCAGCTGGGCCGCAGGATTCATGCCTGCTCAGCTGCCTGATAATCGCCAGCTGGGCCGCAGGATTCATGCCTGCTCAGCTGCCTGATAATCGCCAGCTGGGCCGCAGGATTCATGCCTGCTCAGCTGCTTGATCTTGCCTGCTGAGGCCGCAGGATCCGTGCAGGAGAGCTACCTGATCAGCACATGAGCAGTCACATGATCAGCGCCTCTCAGTCACCTGATCACTGCATGACAGGCACGTGATCAGTGCCTGCTGAGGTGCGGGATCAGCGCCTGCTCAGCTGCCTGATAATCGCCAGCTGGGCCGCAGGATTCATGCCTGCTCAGCTGCCTGATAATCGCCAGCTGGGCCGCAGGATTCATGCCTGCTCAGCTGCCTGATAACCGCCAGCTGGGCCGCAGGATTCATGCCTGCTCAGCTGCCTGATAATCGCCAGCTGGGCCGCAGGATTCATGCCTGCTCAGCTGCCTGATAATGCCAGCTGGGCCGCAGGATTCATGCCTGCTCAGCTGCCTGATAACGCCAGCTGGGCCGCAGGATTCATGCCTGCTCAGCTGCCTGATAACCGCCAGCTGGGCCGCAGGATTCATGCCTGCTCAGCTGCCTGATAACGCCAGCTGGGCCGCAGGATTCATGCCTGCTCAGCTGCCTGATAACGCCAGCTGGGCCGCAGGATTCATGCCTGCTCAGCTGCCTGATAACCGCCAGCTGGGCCGCAGGATTCATGCCTGCTCAGCTGCCTGATAAGCCAGCTGGGCCGCAGGATTCATGCCTGCTCAGCTGCCTGATAACCGCCAGCTGGGCCGCAGGATTCATGCCTGCTCAGCTGCCTGATAATCGCCAGCTGGGCCGCAGGATTCATGCCTGCTCAGCTGCCTGATAATCGCCAGCTGGGCCGCAGGATTCATGCCTGCTCAGCTGCCTGATAATCGCCAGCTGGGCCGCAGGATTCATGCCTGCTCAGCTGCCTGATAACCGCCAGCTGGGCCGCAGGATTCATGCCTGCTCAGCTGCCTGATAATCGCCAGCTGGGCCGCAGGATTCATGCCTGCTCAGCTGCCTGATAATCGCCAGCTGGGCCGCAGGATTCATGCCTGCTCAGCTGCCTGATAACCGCCAGCTGGGCCGCAGGATTCATGCCTGCTCAGCTGCCTGATAACGCCAGCTGGGCCGCAGGATTCATGCCTGCTCAGCTGCCTGATAACCGCCAGCTGGGCCGCAGGATTCATGCCTGCTCAGCTGCCTGATAACGCCAGCTGGGCCGCAGGATTCATGCCTGCTCAGCTGCCTGATAATCGCCAGCTGGGCCGCAGGATTCATGCCTGCTCAGCTGCCTGATAATCGCCAGCTGGGCCGCAGGATTCATGCCTGCTCAGCTGCCTGATAATCGCCAGCTGGGCCGCAGGATTCATGCCTGCTCAGCTGCTTGATTCTGGCCTGCTGAGGCACATGATCCGTGCAGGAGAGCTGCCTGATCAGCACATGAGCAGTCACATGATCAGCGCCTCTCAGTCACCTGATTGCCATGACAGGCACGTGATCAGTGCCTGCTGAGGTGCGGGATCAGCGCCTGCTCAGCTGCCTGATAATCGCCAGCTGGGCCGCAGGATTCATGCCTGCTCAGCTGCCTGATAATCGCCAGCTGGGCCGCAGGATTCATGCCTGCTCAGCTGCCTGATAACCGCCAGCTGGGCCGCAGGATTCATGCCTGCTCAGCTGCCTGATAACCGCCAGCTGGGCCGCAGGATTCATGCCTGCTCAGCTGCCTGATAATCGCCAGCTGGGCCGCAGGATTCATGCCTGCTCAGCTGCCTGATAACCGCCAGCTGGGCCGCAGGATTCATGCCTGCTCAGCTGCCTGATAACGCCAGCTGGGCCGCAGGATTCATGCCTGCTCAGCTGCCTGATAACCGCCAGCTGGGCCGCAGGATTCATGCCTGCTCAGCTGCCTGATAACCAGCTGGGCCGCAGGATTCATGCCTGCTCAGCTGCCTGATAACGCCAGCTGGGCCGCAGGATTCATGCCTGCTCAGCTGCCTGATAATCGCCAGCTGGGCCGCAGGATTCATGCCTGCTCAGCTGCTTGATTCTGCCTGCTGAGGCACATGATCCGTGCAGGAGAGCTACCTGATCAGCACATGAGCAGTCACATGATCATGTCTCAGTCACCTGATCACTGCATGACAGGCACGTGATCAGTGCCTGCTGAGGTGTGGATCCTGCTCAGCTGCCTGATAATCGCCAGCTGGGCCGCAGGATTCATGCCTGCTCAGCTGCCTGATAACCGCCAGCTGGGCCGCAGGATTCATGCCTGCTCAGCTGCCTGATAACCGCCAGCTGGGCCGCAGGATTCATGCCTGCTCAGCTGCTTGATTCTTGTCTGCTGAGGCACATGATCCGTGCAGGAGAGCTACCTGATCAGCACATGAGCAGTCACATGATCAGCGCCTCTCAGTCACCTGATCACTGCATGACAGGCACGTGATCAGTGCCTGCTGAGGTGCGGGATCAGCGCCTGCTCAGCTGCCTGATAATCGCCAGCTGGGCCGCAGGATTCATGCCTGCTCAGCTGCCTGATAATCGCCAGCTGGGCCGCAGGATTCATGCCTGCTCAGCTGCCTGATAACCGCCAGCTGGGCCGCAGGATTCATGCCTGCTCAGCTGCCTGATAACCGCCAGCTGGGCCGCAGGATTCATGCCTGCTCAGCTGCCTGATAACCGCCAGCTGGGCCGCAGGATTCATGCCTGCTCAGCTGCCTGATAATCGCCAGCTGGGCCGCAGGATTCATGCCTGCTCAGCTGCCTGATAATCGCCAGCTGGGCCGCAGGATTCATGCCTGCTCAGCTGCCTGATAACCGCCAGCTGGGCCGCAGGATTCATGCCTGCTCAGCTGCCTGATAACCGCCAGCTGGGCCGCAGGATTCATGCCTGCTCAGCTGCCTGATAATCCGCTGGGCCGCAGGATTCATGCCTGCTCAGCTGCCTGATTCTGCCAGCTGCTGAGGCACATCATCCTGCAGAAGCTACCTGATCGCAGCATGGCAGGTCACATGATCAGCGCCTGCTCAGTCACCTGCACTGCATGACAGGCACGTGCCAGCCTGCCAGGTGTGCGGATCATGCCTGCTCAGCTGCCTGATAACCGCCAGCTGGGCCGCAGGATTCATGCCTGCTCAGCTGCCTGATAATCGCCAGCTGGGCCGCAGGATTCATGCCTGCTCAGCTGCCTGATAACCGCCAGCTGGGCCGCAGGATTCATGCCTGCTCAGCTGCCTGATAACCGCCAGCTGGGCCGCAGGATTCATGCCTGCTCAGCTGCCTGATAACCGCCAGCTGGGCCGCAGGATTCATGCCTGCTCAGCTGCCTGATAACCGCCAGCTGGGCCGCAGGATTCATGCCTGCTCAGCTGCCTGATAATCGCCAGCTGGGCCGCAGGATTCATGCCTGCTCAGCTGCCTGATAATCGCCAGCTGGGCCGCAGGATTCATGCCTGCTCAGCTGCTTGATTCTTGCCTGCTGAGGCACATGATCCGTGCAGGAGAGCTACCTGATCAGCACATGAGCAGTCACATGATCAGCGCCTCTCAGTCACCTGATCACTGCATGACAGGCACGTGATCAGTGCCTGCTGAGGTGCGGGATCAGCGCCTGCTCAGCTGCCTGATAATCGCCAGCTGGGCCGCAGGATTCATGCCTGCTCAGCTGCCTGATAATCGCCAGCTGGGCCGCAGGATTCATGCCTGCTCAGCTGCCTGATAATCGCCAGCTGGGCCGCAGGATTCATGCCTGCTCAGCTGCCTGATAATCGCCAGCTGGGCCGCAGGATTCATGCCTGCTCAGCTGCTTGATTCTTGCCTGCTGGGCACATGATCCGTGCAGGAGAGCTACCTGATCAGCACATGAGCATCACATGATCAGCGCCTCTCAGTCACCTGATCACTGCATGACAGGCACGTGATCAGTGCCTGCAGGATCAGCGCCTGCTCAGCTGCCTGATAATGCCAGCTGGGCCGCAGGATTCAGGCCTGCTCAGCTGCCTGATAACCGCCAGCTGGGCCGCAGGATTCATGCCTGCTCAGCTGCCTGATAACGCCAGCTGGGCCGCAGGATTCATGCCTGCTCAGCTGCCTGATAACCGCCAGCTGGGCCGCAGGATTCATGCCTGCTCAGCTGCCTGATAATCGCCAGCTGGGCCGCAGGATTCATGCCTGCTCAGCTGCCTGATAACCGCCAGCTGGGCCGCAGGATTCATGCCTGCTCAGCTGCCTGATAACCGCCAGCTGGGCCGCAGGATTCATGCCTGCTCAGCTGCCTGATAACCGCCAGCTGGGCCGCAGGATTCATGCCTGCTCAGCTGCCTGATAACCGCCAGCTGGGCCGCAGGATTCATGCCTGCTCAGCTGCCTGATAACCGCCAGCTGGGCCGCAGGATTCATGCCTGCTCAGCTGCCTGATAACCGCCAGCTGGGCCGCAGGATTCATGCCTGCTCAGCTGCCTGATAACCGCCAGCTGGGCCGCAGGATTCATGCCTGCTCAGCTGCCTGATAACCGCCAGCTGGGCCGCAGGATTCATGCTGCTCAGCTGCCTGATAATCGCCAGCTGGGCCGCAGGATTCATGCCTGCTCAGCTGCCTGATAATCGCCAGCTGGGCCGCAGGATTCATGCCTGCTCAGCTGCCTGATATCCGCCAGCTGGGCCGCAGGATTCATGCCTGCTCAGCTGCCTGATAACCGCCAGCTGGGCCGCAGGATTCATGCCTGCTCAGCTGCCTGATAACCGCCAGCTGGGCCGCAGGATTCATGCCTGCTCAGCTGCCTGATAACCGCCAGCTGGGCCGCAGGATTCATGCCTGCTCAGCTGCCTGATAACCGCCAGCTGGGCCGCAGGATTCATGCCTGCTCAGCTGCCTGATAACCGCCAGCTGGGCCGCAGGATTCATGCCTGCTCAGCTGCCTGATAACCGCCAGCTGGGCCGCAGGATTCATGCCTGCTCAGCTGCCTGATAACCGCCAGCTGGGCCGCAGGATTCATGCCTGCTCAGCTGCTTGATTCTTGCCTGCTGAGGCACATGATCCGTGCAGGAGAGCTACCTGATCAGCCAAGCAGTCACATGATCAGCCTCTCAGTCACCTGATCACTGCATGACAGGCACGGATCAGTGCCTGCTGAGGTGGAGGATGCGCCTGCTCAGCTGCCTGATAATCGCCAGCTGGGCCGCAGGATTCATGCCTGCTCAGCTGCCTGATAACCGCCAGCTGGGCCGCAGGATTCATGCCTGCTCAGCTGCCTGATAACCGCCAGCTGGGCCGCAGGATTCATGCCTGCTCAGCTGCCTGATAACCGCCAGCTGGGCCGCAGGATTCATGCCTGCTCAGCTGCCTGATAACCGCCAGCTGGGCCGCAGGATTCATGCCTGCTCAGCTGCCTGATAACCGCCAGCTGGGCCGTAGGATTCATGCCTGCTCAGCTGCCTGATAACCGCCAGCTGGGCCGCAGGATTCATGCCTGCTCAGCTGCCTGATAATCGCCAGCTGGGCCGCAGGATTCATGCCTGCTCAGCTGCCTGATAACCGCCAGCTGGGCCGCAGGATTCATGCCTGCTCAACTGCCTGATAATCGCCAGCTGGGCCGCAGGATTCATGCCTGCTCAGCTGCTTGATTCTTGCCTGCTCAGGCACATGATCCGTGCTGGAGAGCTACCTGATCAGCACATGAGCAGTCACATGATCAGTGCCTGCTCAGTCACCTGATCACTGCATGACAGGCACGCATGGTGCCGCAGGATGATCAGTGCCTGCTCAGCTGCCTGATAATGCCAGCTGGGCCGCAGGATTCATGCCTGCTCAGCTGCCTGATAATCGCCAGCTGGGCCGGAGGATTCTGCCTCAGCTGCCTGATAACCGCCAGCTGGGCCGCAGGATTCATGCCTGCTCAGCTGCCTGATAACCGCCAGCTGGGCCGCAGGATTCATGCCTGCTCAGCTGCCTGATAACCGCCAGCTGGGCCGCAGGATTCATGCCTGCTCAGCTGCCTGATAATCGCCAGCTGGGCCGCAGGATTCATGCCTGCTCAGCTGCCTGATAACCGCCAGCTGGGCCGCAGGATTCATGCCTGCTCAGCTGCCTGATAACCGCCAGCTGGGCCGCAGGATTCATGCCTGCTCAGCTGCCTGATAACCGCCAGCTGGGCCGCAGGATTCATGCCTGCTCAGCTGCCTGATAACCGCCAGCTGGGCCGCAGGATTCATGCCTGCTCAGCTGCCTGATAACCGCCAGCTGGGCCGCAGGATTCATGCCTGCTCAGCTGCCTGATAACCGCCAGCTGGGCCGCAGGATTCATGCCTGCTCAGCTGCCTGATAACCGCCAGCTGGGCCGCAGGATTCATGCCTGCTCAGCTGCCTGATAACCGCCAGCTGGGCCGCAGGATTCATGCCTGCTCAGCTGTTTGATTCTTGCCTGCTGAGGCACATCATCCGTGCAGGAGAGCTACTTGATCAGCACATGAGCAGCCACATGATCAGCGCCTCTCAGTCACCTGATCACTGCATGACAGGCACGTGATCAGTGCCTGCTGAGGTGCGGGATCAGCGCCTGCTCAGCGGCCTGATAACCGCCAGCTGGGCCGCAGGATTCATGCCTGCTCAGCTGCCTGATAACCGCCAGCTGGGCCGCAGGATTCATGCCTGCTCAGCTGCCTGATAACCGCCAGCTGGGCCGCAGGATTCATGCCTGCTCAGCTGCCTGATAACCGCCAGCTGGGCCGCAGGATTCATGCCTGCTCAGCTGCCTGATAACCGCCAGCTGGGCCGCAGGATTCATGCCTGCTCAGCTGCCTGATAATCGCCAGCTGGGCCGCAGGATTCATACCTGCTCAGCTGCTTGATTCTTGCCTGCTGAGGCACATGATCCGTGCAGGAGAGCTACCTGATCAGCACATGAGCAGTCACATGATCAGCGCCTCTCAGTCACCTGATCACTGCATGACAGGCACGTGATCAGTGCCTGCTGAGGTGCGGGATCAGCGCCTGCTCAGCTGCCTGATAATGCCAGCTGGGCCGCAGGATTCATGCCTGCTCAGCTGCCTGATAATGCCAGCTGGGCCGCAGGATTCATGCCTGCTCAGCTGCCTGATAATCGCCAGCTGGGCCGCAGGATTCATGCCTGCTCAGCTGCCTGATAACCGCCAGCTGGGCCGCAGGATTCATGCCTGCTCAGCTGCCTGATAACCGCCTGCTGGGCCGCAGGATTCATGCCTGCTCAGCTGCCTGATAACCGCCAGCTGGGCCGCAGGATTCATGCCTGCTCAGCTGCCTGATAACCCCAGCTGGGCCGCAGGATTCATGCCTGCTCAGCTGCCTGATAACCGCCAGCTGGGCCGCAGGATTCATGCCTGCTCAGCTGCCTGATAATCGCCAGCTGGGCCGCAGGATTCATGCCTGCTCAGCTGCTTGATTCTTGCCTGCTGAGGCACATGATCCGTGCAGGAGAGCTACCTGATCAGCACATGAGCAGTCACATGATCAGCGCCTCCTGTCACCTGATCACTGCATGACAGGCACGTGATCAGCCTGCTGAGGTGCGGGATCAGCGCCTGCTCAGCTGCCTGATAACCGCCAGCTGGGCCGCAGGATTCATGCCTGCTCAGCTGCCTGATAATCGCCAGCTGGGCCGCAGGATTCATGCCTGCTCAGCTGCCTGATAATCGCCAGCTGGGCCGCAGGATTCATGCCTGCTCAGCTGCCTGATAATCGCCAGCTGGGCCGCAGGATTCATGCCTGCTCAGCTGCGTGATACTTGCCTGCTGAGGCACATGATCCGTGCAGGAGAGCTACCTGATCAGCACATGAGCAGTCACATGATCAGCGCCTCTCAGTCACCTGATCACTGCATGACAGGCACGTGATCAGTGCCTGCTGAGGTGCGGGATCAGCGCCTGCTCAGCTGCCTGATAATGCCAGCTGGGCCGCAGGATTCATGCCTGCTCAGCTGCCTGATAACCGCCAGCTGGGCCGCAGGATTCATGCCTGCTCAGCTGCCTGATAACCGCCAGCTGGGCCGCAGGATTCATGCCTGCTCAGCTGCCTGATAACCGCCAGCTGGGCCGCGGGATTCACGCCTGCTCAGCTGCCTGATAACCGCCAGCTGGGCCGCAGGATTCATGCCTGCTCAGCTGCCTGATAACCGCCAGCTGGGCCGCAGGATTCATGCCTGCTCAGCTGCCTGATAACCGCCAGCTGGGCCGTAGGATTCATGCCTGCTCAGCTGCCTGATAACCGCCAGCTGGGCCGCAGGATTCATGCCTGCTCAGCTGCCTGATAACCGCCAGCTGGGCCGCAGGATTCATGCCTGCTCAGCTGCCTGATAACCGCCAGCTGGGCCGCAGGATTCATGCCTGCTCAGCTGCCTGATAACCGCCAGCTGGGCCGCAGGATTCATGCCTGCTCAGCTGCCTGATAACCGCCAGCTGGGCCGCAGGATTCATGCCTGCTCAGCTGCCTGATAATCGCCAGCTGGGCCGCAGGATTCATGCCTGCTCAGCTGCTTGATTCTTGCCTGCTGAGGCACATGATCCGTGCAGGAGAGCTACCTGATCAGCACATGAGCAGTCACATGATCAGCGCCTCTCAGTCACCTGATCACTGCATGACAGGCACGTGATCAGTGCCTGCTGGAGGTGCTGGATCAGCGCCTGCTCAGCTGCCTGATAAGCGCCAGCTGGGCCGCAGGATTCATGCCTGCTCAGCTGCCTGATAACCGCCAGCTGGGCCGCAGGATTCATGCCTGCTCAGCTGCCTGATAACCGCCAGCTGGGCCGCAGGATTCATGCCTGCTCAGCTGCCTGATAACCGCCAGCTGGGCCGCAGGATTCATGCCTGCTCAGCTGCCTGATAACGGCCAGCTGGGCCGCAGGATTCATGCCTGCTCAGCTGCCTGATAACCGCCAGCTGGGCCGCAGGATTCATGCCTGCTCAGCTGCCTGATAACCGCCAGCTGGGCCGCAGGATTCATGCCTGCTCAGCTGCCTGATAATCGCCAGCTGGGCCGCAGGATTCATGCCTGCTCAGCTGCCTGATAACCGCCAGCTGGGCCGCAGGATTCATGCCTGCTCAGCTGCCTGATAACCGCCTGCTGGGCCGCAGGATTCATGCCTGCTCAGCTGCCTGATAACCGCCAGCTGGGCCGCAGGATTCAGGCCTGCTCAGCTGCCTGATAATCGCCAGCTGGGCCGCAGGATTCATGCCTGCTCAGCTGCCTGATAACCGCCAGCTGGGCCGCAGGATTCATGCCTGCTCAGCTGCTTGATTCTTGCCTGCTGAGGCACATGATCCGTGCAGGAGAGCTACCTGATCAGCACATGAGCAGTCACATGATCAGCGCCTCTCAGTCACCTGATCACTGCATGACAGGCACGTGATCAGTGCCTGCTGAGGTGCGGGATCAGCGCCTGCTCAGCTGCCTGATAAGCGCCAGCTGGGCCGCAGGATTCATGCCTGCTCAGCTGCCTGATAACCGCCAGCTGGGCCGCAGGATTCATGCCTGCTCAGCTGCCTGATAACCGCCAGCTGGGCCGCAGGATTCATGCCTGCTCAGCTGCCTGATAACCGCCAGCTGGGCCGCAGGATTCATGCCTGCTCAGCTGCCTGATAACCGCCAGCTGGGCCGCAGGATTCATGCCTGCTCAGCTGCCTGATAACCGCCAGCTGGGCCGCAGGATTCATGCCTGCTCAGCTGCCTGATAACCGCCAGCTGGGCCGCAGGATTCATGCCTGCTCAGCTGCCTGATAATCGCCAGCTGGGCCGCAGGATTCATGCCTGCTCAGCTGCCTGATAACCGCCAGCTGGGCCGCAGGATTCATGCCTGCTCAGCTGCCTGATAATCGCCAGCTGGGCCGCAGGATTCATGCCTGCTCAGCTGCCTGATAACCGCCAGCTGGGCCGCAGGATTCATGCCTGCTCAGCTGCCTGATAACCGCCAGCTGGGCCGCAGGATTCATGCCTGCTCAGCTGCCTGATAACCGCCAGCTGGGCCGCAGGATTCATGCCTGCTCAGCTGCCTGATAACCGCCAGCTGGGCCGCAGGATTCATGCCTGCTCAGCTGCCTGATAACCGCCAGCTGGGCCGCAGGATTCATGCCTGCTCAGCTGCCTGATAACCGCCAGCTGGGCCGCAGGATTCATGCCTGCTCAGCTGCCTGATAACCGCCAGCTGGGCCGCAGGATTCATGCCTGCTCAGCTGCCTGATAACCGCCAGCTGGGCCGCAGGATTCTGCCTGCTCAGCTGCCTGATAATCGCCAGCTGGGCCGCAGGATTCATGCCTGCTCAGCTGCTTGATTCTTGCCTGCTGAGGCACATGATCCGTGCAGGAGAGCTACCTGATCAGCACATGAGCAGTCACATGATCAGCGCCTCTCAGTCACCTGATCACTGCATGACAGGCACGTGATCAGTGCCTGAGGTGCGGGATCAGCGCCTGCTCAGCTGCCTGATAATCGCCAGCTGGGCCGCAGGATTCATGCCTGCTCAGCTGCCTGATAACCGCCAGCTGGGCCGCAGGATTCATGCCTGCTCAGCTGCCTGATAACCGCCAGCTGGGCCGCAGGATTCATGCCTGCTCAGCTGCCTGATAACCGCCAGCTGGGCCGCAGGATTCATGCCTGCTCAGCTGCCTGATAACCGCCAGCTGGGCCGCAGAATTCATGCCTGCTCAGCTGCCTGATAACCGCCAGCTGGGCCGCAGGATTCATGCCTGCTCAGCTGCCTGATAATCGCCTGCTGGCCGCAGGATTCATGCCTGCTCAGCTGCCTGATAACCGCCAGCTGGGCCGCAGGATTCATGCCTGCTCAGCTGCCTGATAACCGCCAGCTGGGCCGCAGGATTCATGCCTGCTCAGCTGCCTGATAATCGCCAGCTGGGCCGCAGGATTCATGCCTGCACAGCTGCTTGATTCTTGCCTGCTGAGGCACATGATCCGTGCGAGCTACCTGATCAGCACATGAGCAGTCACATGATCAGCGCCTCTCAGTCACCTGATCACTGCATGACAGGCACGTGATCAGTGCCTGCTGAGGTGCGGGATCAGCGCCTGCTCAGCTGCCTGATAATCGCCAGCTGGGCCGCAGGATTCATGCCTGCTCAGCTGCCTGATAAGTGCCAGCTGGGCCGCAGGATTCATGCCTGCTCAGCTGCCTGATAACCGCCAGCTGGGCCGCAGGATTCATGCCTGCTCAGCTGCCTGATAACCGCCAGCTGGGCCGCAGGATTCATGCCTGCTCAGCTGCCTGATAACCGCCAGCTGGGCCGCAGGATTCATGCCTGCTCAGCTGCCTGATAACCGCCAGCTGGGCCGCAGGATTCATGCCTGCTCAGCTGCCTGATAACCGCCAGCTGGGCCGCAGGATTCATGCCTGCTCAGCTGCCTGATAACCGCCAGCTGGGCCGCAGGGCCTGCTGGGCCGCAGGATTCATGCCTGCTCAGCTGCCTGATAACCGCCAGCTGGGCCGCAGGATTCATGCCTGCTCAGCTGCCTGATAACCGCCTGCTGGGCCGCAGGATTCATGCCTGCTCAGCTGCCTGATAACCGCCAGCTGGGCCGCAGGATTCATGCCTGCTCAGCTGCCTGATAACCGCCAGCTGGGCCGCAGGATTCATGCCTGCTCAGCTGCCTGATAACCGCCAGCTGGGCCGCAGGATTCATGCCTGCTCAGCTGCCTGATTCTTGCCTGCTGAGGCACATCATCCGTGCAGGAGAGCTACCTGATCAGCATGAGCAGTCACATGATCAGCGCCTCAGTCACCTGATCACTGCATGACAGGCACGTGATCAGTGCCTGCTAGGTGCGGGATCAGCGCCTGCTCAGCTGCCTGATAATCCGCCAGCTGGGCCGCAGGATTCATGCCTGCTCAGCTGCCTGATAATCGCCAGCTGGGCCGCAGGATTCATGCCTGCTCAGCTGCCTGAGCAGCTTGCCAGCCAGCCTTGGATCGCCTGCTCAGCTGCCTGATAACCGCCAGCTGGGCCGCAGGATTCATGCCTGCTCAGCTGCCTGATAACCGCCAGCTGGGCCGCAGGATTCATGCCTGCTCAGCTGCCTGATAACCGCCAGCTGGGCCGCAGGATTCATGCCTGCTCAGCTGCCTGATAATCGCCAGCTGGGCCGCAGGATTCATGCCTGCTCAGCTGCTTGATTCTTGCCTGCTGAGGCACATGATCCGTGCAGGAGAGCTACCTGATCAGCACATGAGCAGTCACATGATCAGCGCCTCTCAGTCACCTGATCACTGCATGACAGGCACGTGATCAGTGCCTGCTGAGGTGGATCTGCCTGCTCAGCTGCCTGATAAGTGCCTGCTGAGGGATCAGCGCCTGCTCAGCTGCCTGATAATGCCAGCTGAGGTGCAGGATCAGCGCCTGCTCAGCTGCCTGATAACGCCAGCTGGGCCGCAGGATTCATGCCTGCTCAGCTGCCTGATAACCGCCAGCTGGGCCGCAGAATTCATGCCTGCTCAGCTGCCTGATAACCGCCAGCTGGGCCGCAGGATTCATGCCTGCTCAGCTGCCTGATAACCGCCAGCTGGGCCGCAGGATTCATGCCTGCTCAGCTGCCTGATAACCGCAGCTGGGCCGCAGGATTCATGCCTGCTCAGCTGCCTGATAACCGCCAGCTGGGCCGCAGGATTCATGCCTGCTCAGCTGCCTGATAATCGCCAGCTGGGCCGCAGGATTCATGCCTGCTCAGCTGCTTGATTCTTGCCTGCTGAGGCACATGATCCGTGCAGGAGAGCTACCTGATCAGCACATGAGCAGTCACATGATCAGCGTCTCAGTCACCTGATCACTGCATGACAGGCACGTGATCAGTGCCTGCTGAGGTGCGGGATCAGCGCCTGCTCAGCTGCCTGATAATCGCCAGCTGGGCCGCAGGATTCATGCCTGCTCAGCTGCCTGATAATCGCCAGCTGGGCCGCAGGATTCATGCCTGCTCAGCTGCCTGATAATCGCCAGCTGGGCCGCAGGATTCATGCCTGCTCAGCTGCCTGATAACGCCAGCTGGGCCGCAGGATTCATGCCTGCTCAGCTGCTTGATTCTTGCCTGCTGAGGCACATGATCCGTGCAGGAGACCTACCTGATCAGCACATGAGCAGTCACATGATCAGCGCCTCTCAGTCACCTGATCACTGCATGACAGGCACGTGATCAGTGCCTGCTGAGGTGCGGGATCAGCGCCTGCTCAGCTGCCTGATAATGCCAGCTGAGCAGGATTCATGCCTGCTCAGCTGCCTGATAACCGCCAGCTGGGCCGCAGGATTCATGCCTGCTCTGCTGCCTGATAACCGCCAGCTGGGCCGCAGGATTCATGCCTGCTCAGCTGCCTGATAACCGCCAGCTGGGCCGCAGGATTCATGCCTGCTCAGCTGCCTGATAACCGCCAGCTGGGCCGCAGGATTCATGCCTGCTCAGCTGCCTGATAACCGCCAGCTGGGCCGCAGGATTCACGCCTGCTCAGCTGCCTGATAACCGCCAGCTGGGCCGCAGGATTCATGCCTGCTCAGCTGCCTGATAACCGCCAGCTGGGCCGCAGGATTCACGCCTGCTCAGCTGCCTGATAACCGCCAGCTGGGCCGCAGGATTCACGCCTGCTCAGCTGCCTGATAACCGCCAGCTGGGCCGCAGGATTCATGCCTGCTCAGCTGCCTGATAACCGCCAGCTGGGCCGCAGGATTCATGCCTGCTCAGCTGCCTGATAACCGCCAGCTGGGCCGCAGGATTCATGCCTGCTCAGCTGCCTGATAACCGCCAGCTGGGCCGCAGGATTCATGCCTGCTCAGCTGCTTGATTCTTGCCTGCTGAGGCACATCATCCGTGCAGGAGAGCTACCTGATCAGCACATGAGCAGTCACATGATCAGCGCCTCTCAGTCACCTGATCACTGCATGACAGGCACGTGATCAGTGCCTGCTGAGGTGCGGGATCAGCGCCTGCTCAGCTGCCTGATAAGCGCCTGCTGAGGTGCGGGATCATGCCTGCCCAGCTGCCTGATAACCGCCAGCTGGGCCGCAGGATTCACGCCTGCTCAGCTGCCTGATAACCGCCAGCTGGGCCGCAGGATTCATGCCTGCTCAGCTGCCTGATAACCGCCAGCTGGGCCGCAGGATTCACGCCTGCTCAGCTGCCTGATAAGCGCCAGCTGGGCCGCAGGATTCACGCCTGCTCAGCTGCCTGATAACCGCCAGCTGGGCCGCAGGATTCACGCCTGCTCAGCTGCCTGATAACCGCCAGCTGGGCCGCAGGATTCACGCCTGCTCAGCTGCCTGATAACCGCCAGCTGGGCCGCAGGATTCACGCCTGCTCAGCTGCCTGATAACCGCCAGCTGGGCCGCAGGATTCACGCCTGCTCAGCTGCCTGATAACCGCCAGCTGGGCCGCAGGATTCACGCCTGCTCAGCTGCCTGATAACCGCCAGCTGGGCCGCAGGATTCACGCCTGCTCAGCTGCCTGATAACCGCCAGCTGGGCCGCAGGATTCATGCCTGCTCAGCTGTTGATTCTTGCCTGCTGAGGCACATATCCGTGCAGGAGAGCTACCTGATCAGCACATGAGCAGTCACATGATCAGCGCCTCTCAGTCACCTGATCACTGCATGACAGGCACGTGATCAGTGCCTGCTGAGGTGCGGGATCAGCGCCTGCTCAGCTGCCTGATAAGTGCCAGCTGGGCCGCAGGATTCATGCCTGCTCAGCTGCCTGATAACCGCCAGCTGGGCCGCAGGATTCACGCCTGCTCAGCTGCCTGATAACCGCCAGCTGGGCCGCAGGATTCACGCCTGCTCAGCTGCCTGATAACCGCCAGCTGGGCCGCAGGATTCACGCCTGCTCAGCTGCCTGATAACCGCCAGCTGGGCCGCAGGATTCACGCCTGCTCAGCTGCCTGATAACCGCCAGCTGGGCCGCAGGATTCACGCCTGCTCAGCTGCCTGATAACCGCCAGCTGGGCCGCAGGATTCACGCCTGCTCAGCTGCCTGATAACCGCCAGCTGGGCCGCAGGATTCACGCCTGCTCAGCTGCCTGATAACCGCCAGCTGGGCCGCAGGATTCATGCCTGCTCAGCTGCTTGATTCTTGCCTGAGGCACATCATCCGCAGGAGCTACCTGATCAGCACAGCTGAGCAGCAGATCAGCGCCTGCTCAGTCACCTGATCACTGCATGACAGGCACGTGATCAGTGCCTGCTGAGGTGCGGGATCAGCGCCTGCTCAGCTGCCTGATAACCGCCAGCTGGGCCGCAGGATTCACGCCTGCTCAGCTGCCTGATAACCGCCAGCTGGGCCGCAGGATTCACGCCTGCTCAGCTGCCTGATAACCGCCAGCTGGGCCGCAGGACGCCTGCTCAGCTGCCTGATAACCGCCAGCTGGGCCGCAGGAATCACGCCTGCTCAGCTGCCTGATAACGGCCAGCTGGGCCGCAGGATTCGCCTGCTCAGCTGCCTGATAACCGCCAGCTGGGCCGCAGGATTCACGCCTGCTCAGCTGCCTGATAACCGCCAGCTGGGCCGCAGGATTCATGCCTGCTCAGCTGCTTGATTCTTGCCTGCTGAGGCACATCATCCGTGCAGGAGAGCTACCTGATCAGCACATGAGCAGTCACATGATCAGCGCCTCTCAGTCACCTGATCACTGCATGACAGGCACGTGATCAGTGCCTCTGAGGTGCGGGATCAGCGCCTGCTCAGCTGCCTGATAAGTGCCAGCTGGGCCGCAGGATTCACGCCTGCTCAGCTGCCTGATAACCGCCAGCTGGGCCGCAGGATTCATGCCTGCTCAGCTGCCTGATAACCGCCAGCTGGGCCGCAGGATTCACGCCTGCTCAGCTGCCTGATAACCGCCAGCTGGGCCGCAGGATTCACGCCTGCTCAGCTGCCTGATAACCGCCAGCTGGGCCGCAGGATTCACGCCTGCTCAGCTGCCTGATAACCGCCAGCTGGGCCGCAGGATTCACGCCTGCTCAGCTGCCTGATAACCGCCAGCTGGGCCGCAGGATTCACGCCTGCTCAGCTGCCTGATAACCGCCAGCTGGGCCGCAGGATTCATGCCTGCTCAGCTGCTTGATTCTTGCCTGCTGAGGCACATCATCCGTGCAGGAGAGCTACCTGATCAGCACATGAGCAGTCACATGATCAGCGCCTCTCAGTCACCTGATCACTGCATGACAGGCACGTGATCAGTGCCTGCTGAGGTGCGGGATCAGCGCCTGCTCAGCTGCCTGATAAGTGCCAGCTGGGGCAGGATCATGCCCGCTCAGCTGCCTGATAATCGCCAGCTGGGCCGCAGGATTCATGCCTGCTCAGCTGCCTGATAATCGCCAGCTGGGCCGCAGGATTCACGCCTGCTCAGCTGCCTGATAATCGCCAGCTGGGCCGCAGGATTCATGCCTGCTCAGCTGCTTGATTCTTGCCTGCTGAGGCACATGATCCGTGCAGGAGAGCTACCTGATCAGCACATGAGCAGTCACATGATCAGCGCCTCTCAGTCACCTGATCACTGCATGACAGGCACGTGATCAGTGCCTGCTGAGGTGCGGGATCAGCGCCTGCTCAGCTGCCTGATAAGTGCCAGCTGGGCCGCAGGATTCACGCCTGCTCAGCTGCCTGATAACCGCCAGCTGGGCCGCAGGATTCACGCCTGCTCAGCTGCCTGATAACCGCCAGCTGGGCCGCAGGATTCACGCCTGCTCAGCTGCCTGATAACCGCCAGCTGGGCCTCAGGATTCATGCCTGCTCAGCTGCCTGATAACCGCCAGCTGGGCCGCAGGATTCACGCCTGCTCAGCTGCCTGATAACCGCCAGCTGGGCCGCAGGATTCACGCCTGCTCAGCTGCCTGATAACCGCCAGCTGGGCCGCAGGATTCACGCCTGCTCAGCTGCCTGATAACCGCCAGCTGGGCCGCAGGATTCACGCCTGCTCAGCTGCCTGATAACCGCCAGCTGGGCCGCAGGATTCACGCCTGCTCAGCTGCCTGATAACCGCCAGCTGGGCCGCAGGATTCACCTGCTCAGCTGCCTGATAATCGCCAGCTGGGCCGCAGGATTCACGCCTGCTCAGCTGCCTGATAACCGCCAGCTGGGCCGCAGGATTCATGCCTGCTCAGCTGCTTGATTCTTGCCTGCTGAGGCACATCATCCGTGCAGGAGAGCTACCTGATCAGCACATGAGCAGTCACATGATCAGCGCCTCTCAGTCACCTGATCACTGCATGACAGGCACGTGATCAGTGCCTGCTGAGGTGCGGGATCAGCGCCTGCTCAGCTGCCTGATAATCGCCAGCTGGGCCGCAGGATTCATGCCTGCTCAGCTGCCTGATAACCGCCAGCTGGGCCGCAGGATTCACGCCTGCTCAGCTGCCTGATAACCGCCAGCTGGGCCGCAGGATTCACGCCTGCTCAGCTGCCTGATAACCGCCAGCTGGGCCGCAGGATTCACGCCTGCTCAGCTGCCTGATAACCGCCAGCTGGGCCGCAGGATTCATGCCTGCTCAGCTGCCTGATAACCGCCAGCTGGGCCGCAGGATTCACGCCTGCTCAGCTGCCTGATAACCGCCAGCTGGGCCGCAGGATTCACGCCTGCTCAGCTGCCTGATAACCGCCAGCTGGGCCGCAGGATTCACGCCTGCTCAGCTGCCTGATAACCGCCAGCTGGGCCGCAGGATTCATGCCTGCTCAGCTGCCTGATAACCGCCAGCTGGGCCGCAGGATTCACGCCTGCTCAGCTGCCTGATAACCGCCAGCTGGGCCGCAGGATTCATGCCTGCTCAGCTGCCTGATAACGCCAGCTGGGCCGCAGGATTCACGCCTGCTCAGCTGCCTGATAACCGCCAGCTGGGCCGCAGGATTCATGCCTGCTCAGCTGCTTGATTCTTGCCTGCTGAGGCACATGATCCTGCAGAGAGCACCTGATCAGCACATGAGCAGTCACATGATCAGCGCCTTCAGTCACCTGATCACTGCATGACAGGCACGTGATCAGTGCCTGCTGAGGTGCGGGATCAGCGCCTGCTCAGCTGCCTGATAATCGCCAGCTGGGCCGCAGGATTCATGCCTCCTCAGCTGCCTGATAACCGCCAGCTGGGCCGCAGGATTCACGCCTGCTCAGCTGCCTGATAATCGCCAGCTGGGCCGCAGGATTCATGCCTGCTCAGCTGCTTGATTCTTGCCTGCTGAGGCACATCATCCGTGCAGGAGAGCTACCTGATCAGCACATGAGCAGTCACATGATCAGCGCCTCTCAGTCACCTGATCACTGCATGACAGGCACGTGATCAGTGCCTGCTGAGGTGCGGATCAGCGCCTGCTCAGCTGCCTGATAAGTGCCTGCGCTGAGGTGCGGGATCAGCGCCTGCTCAGCTGCCTGATAAGTGCCAGCTGGGCCGCAGGATCACGCCTGCTCAGCTGCCTGATAACCGCCAGCTGGGCCGCAGGATTCACGCCTGCTCAGCTGCCTGATAACCGCCAGCTGGGCCGCAGGATTCACGCCTGCTCAGCTGCCTGATAACCGCCAGCTGGGCCGCAGGATTCACGCCTGCTCAGCTGCCTGATAACCGCCAGCTGGGCCGCAGGATTCACGCCTGCTCAGCTGCCTGATAACCGCCAGCTGGGCCGCAGGATTCACGCCTGCTCAGCTGCCTGATAACCGCCAGCTGGGCCGCAGGATTCACGCCTGCTCAGCTGCCTGATAATCGCCAGCTGGGCCGCAGGATTCACGCCTGCTCAGCTGCTTGATTCTAGCCAGCTGAGGCACATCATCCGTGCAGGCGAGCTACCTGATCAGCACAAGAGCAGTCACATGATCAGCGCCTCAGTCACCTGATCACTGCATGACAGGCACCTGATCAGTGCCTGCTGAGGTGCGGGATCATCGCCTGCTCAGCTGCCTGATAAGTGCCTGCTGAGGTGCGGGATCAGCGCCTGCTCAGCTGCCTGATAAGCGCCAGCTGGGCCGCAGGATTCACGCCTGCTCAGCTGCCTGATAATCGCCAGCTGGGCCGCAGGATTCACGCCTGCTCAGCTGCCTGATAATCGCCAGCTGGGCCGCAGGATTCATGCCTGCTCAGCTGCTTGATTCTTGCCTGCTGAGGCACATCATCCGTGCAGGAGAGCTACCTGATCAGCACATGAGCAGTCACATGATCAGCGCCTCTCAGTCACCTGATCACTGCATGACAGGCACGTGATCAGTGCCTGCTGAGGTGCGGGATCAGCGCCTGCTCAGCTGCCTGATAAGTGCCTGCTGAGGTGCGGGATTCAGCGCCTGCTCAGCTGCCTGATAATCGCCAGCTGGGCCGCAGGATTCACGCCTGCTCAGCTGCCTGATAAGTGCCTGCTGAGGTGCGGGATTCACGCCTGCTCAGCTGCCTGATAACCGCCAGCTGGGCCGCAGGATTCACGCCTGCTCAGCTGCCTGATAAGTGCCTGCTGAGGTGCGGGATCAGCGCCTGCTCAGCTGCCTGATACTCGCCAGCTGGGCCGCAGGATTCACGCCTGCTCAGCTGCCTGATAACCGCCAGCTGGGCCGCAGGATTCACGCCTGCTCAGCTGCCTGATAACCGCCAGCTGGGCCGCAGGATTCACGCATGCTCAGCTGCCTGATAACCGCCAGCTGGGCCGCAGGATTCACGCCTGCTCAGCTGCCTGATAACCGCCAGCTGGGCCGCAGGATTCACGCCTGCTCAGCTGCCTGATAACCGCCAGCTGGGCCGCAGGATTCACGCCTGCTCAGCTGCCTGATAACCGCCAGCTGGGCCGCAGGATTCACGCCTGCTCAGCTGCCTGATAACCGCCAGCTGGGCCGCAGGATTCACGCCTGCTCAGCTGCCTGATAACCGCCAGCTGGGCCGCAGGATTCACGCCTGCTCAGCTGCCTGATAACCGCCAGCTGGGCCGCAGGATTCACGCCTGCTCAGCTGCCTGATAACCGCCAGCTGGGCCGCAGGATTCACGCCTGCTCAGCTGCCTGATAACCGCCAGCTGGGCCGCAGGATTCACGCCTGCTCAGCTGCCTGATAACCGCCAGCTGGGCCGCAGGATTCACGCCTGCTCAGCTGCCTGATAACCGCCAGCTGGGCCGCAGGATTCACGCCTGCTCAGCTGCCTGATAACCGCCAGCTGGGCCGCAGGATTCACGCCTGCTCAGCTGCCTGATAACCGCCAGCTGGGCCGCAGGATTCACGCCTGCTCAGCTGCCTGATAACCGCCAGCTGGGCCGCAGGATTCACGCCTGCTCAGCTGCCTGATAACCGCCAGCTGGGCCGCAGGATTCACGCCTGCTCAGCTGCCTGATAACCGCCAGCTGGGCCGCAGGATTCACGCCTGCTCAGCTGCCTGATAACCGCCAGCTGGGCCGCAGGATTCACGCCTGCTCAGCTGCCTGATAACCGCCAGCTGGGCCGCAGGATTCATGCCTGCTCAGCTGCTTGATTCTTGCCTGCTGAGGCACATCATCCGTGCAGGAGAGCTACCTGATCAGCACATGAGCAGTCACATGATCAGCGCCTCAGTCACCTGATCACTGCATGACAGGCTCGTGATCAATGCCTGCTGAGGTGCTGGATCAGCGCCTGCTCAGCTGCCTGATAAGGGCCTGCTGAGGTGCCGGATCAGCGCCCGCTCAGCTGCCTGATAACCGCCAGCTGGGCCGCAGGATTCACGCCTGCTCAGCTGCCTGATAACCGCCAGCTGGGCCGCAGGATTCACGCCTGCTCAGCTGCCTGATAACCGCCAGCTGGGCCGCAGGATTCACGCCTGCTCAGCTGCCTGATAACCGCCAGCTGGGCCGCAGGATCCTCGCCTGCTCAGCTGCCTGATAACCGCCAGCTGGGCCGCAGGATTCACGCCTGCTCAGCTGCCTGATAACCGCCAGCTGGGCCGCAGGATTCACGCCTGCTCAGCTGCCTGATAACCGCCAGCTGGGCCGCAGGATTCACGCCTGCTCAGCTGCCTGATAACCGCCAGCTGGGCCGCAGGATTCACGCCTGCTCAGCTGGCTGATAACCGCCAGCTGGGCCGCAGGATTCACGCCTGCTCAGCTGCCTGATAACCGCCAGCTGGGCCGCAGGATTCATGCCTACTCAGCTGCTTGATTCTTGCCTGCTGAGGCACATCATCCGTGCAGGAGAGCTACCTGATCAGCACATGAGCAGTCACATGATCAGCGCCTCTCAGTCACCTGATCACTGCATGACAGGCATGTGATCAGTGCCTGCTGAGGTGCGGGATCAGCGCCTGCTCAGCTGCCTGATAAGTGCCTGCTGAGGCGCGGGATCAGCGCCCGCTCAGCTGCCTGATAACCGCCAGCTGGGCCGCAGGATTCACGCCTGCTCAGCTGCCTGATAACCGCCAGCTGGGCCGCAGGATTCACGCCTGCTCAGCTGCCTGATTCTTGCCTGCTGAGGCACATGATCCGTGCAGGAGAGCTACCTGATCAGCACATGAGCAGTCACATGATCAGCGCCTCTCCGTCACCTGATCACTGCATGACAGGCACGTGATCAGTGCCTGCTGAGGCGCGGGATCAGCGCCTGCTCAGCTGCCTGATAATCGCCAGCTGGGCCGCAGGATTCACGCCTGCTCAGCTGCCTGATAACCGCCAGCTGGGCCGCAGGATTCACGCCTGCTCAGCTGCCTGATAACCGCCAGCTGGGCCGCAGGATTCACGCCTGCTCAGCTGCCTGATAACCGCCAGCTGGGCCGCAGGATTCACGCCTGCTCAGCTGCCTGATAACCGCCAGCTGGGCCGCAGGATTCACGCCTGCTCAGCTGCCTGATAACCGCCAGCTGGGCCGCAGGATTCACGCCTGCTCAGCTGCCTGATAACCGCCAGCTGGGCCGCAGGATTCACGCCTGCTCAGCTGCCTGATAACCGCCAGCTGGGCCGCAGGATTCACGCCTGCTCAGCTGCCTGATAACCGCCAGCTGGGCCGCAGGATTCACGCCTGCTCAGCTGCCTGATAACCGCCAGCTGGGCCGCAGGATTCACGCCTGCTCAGCTGCCTGATAACCGCCAGCTGGGCCGCAGGATTCACGCCTGCTCAGCTGCCTGATAATCGCCAGCTGGGCCGCAGGATTCATGCCTGCTCAACTGCTTGATTCTTGCCTGCTGAGGCACATCATCCGTGCAGGAGAGCTACCTGATCAGCACATGAGCAGTCACATGATCAGCGCCTCTCAGTCACCTGATCACTGCATGACAGGCACGTGATCAGTGCCTGCTGAGGTGCGGGATCAGCGCCTGCTCAGCTGCCTGATAAGTGCCTGCTGAGGTGCGGGATCAGCGCCCGCTCAGCTGCCTGATAAGTGCCTGCTGAGGTGCGGGATCACGCCCGCTCAGCTGCCTGATAACCGCCAGCTGGGCCGCAGGATTCACGCCTGCTCAGCTGCCTGATAACCGCCAGCTGGGCCGCAGGATTCACGCCTGCTCAGCTGCCTGATAACGGCCAGCTGGGCCGCAGGATTCACGCCTGCTCAGCTGCCTGATAACCGCCAGCTGGGCCGCAGGATTCACGCCTGCTCAGCTGCCTGATAACCGCCAGCTGGGCCGCAGGATTCACGCCTGCTCAGCTGCGTGATAATCACCAGCTGGGCCGCAGGATTCATACCTGCTCAGCTGCTTGATTCTTGCCTGCTGAGGCACATCATCCGTGCAGGAGAGCTACCTGATCAGCACATGAGCAGTCACATGATCAGCGCCTCTCAGTCACCTGATCACTGCATGACAGGCACGTGATCAGTGCCTGCTGAGGTGCGGGATCAGCGCCTGCTCAGCTGCCTGATAAGTGCCTGCTGAGGTGCGGGATCAGCGCCTGCTCAGCTGCCTGATAATCGCCAGCTGGGCCGCAGGATTCAGGCCTGCTCAGCTGCCTGATAATCGCCAGCTGGGCCGCAGGATTCACGCCTGCTCAGCTGCCTGATAATCGCCAGCTGGGCCGCAGGATTCATGCCTGCTCAGCTGCTTGATTCTTGCCTGCTGAGGCACATCATCCGTGCAGGAGAGCTACCTGATCAGCACATGAGCAGTCACATGATCAGCGCCTCTCAGTCACCTGATCACTGCATGACAGGCACGTGATCAGTGCCTGCTGAGGTGCGGGATCAGCGCCTGCTCAGCTGCCTGATAAGTGCCTGCTGAGGTGCGGGATCAGCGCCTGCTCAGCTGCCTGATAATCGCCAGCTGGGCCGCAGGATTCACGCCTTCTCAGCTGCCTGATAAGTGCCTGCTGAGGTGCGGGATCAGCGCCTGCTCAGCTGCCTGATAATCGCCAGCTGGGCCGCAGGATTCACGCCTGCTCAGCTGCCAGATAAGCGCCAGCTGGGCCGCAGGATTCACGCCTGCTCAGCTGCCTGATAACCGCCAGCTGGGCCGCAGGATTCACGCCTGCTCAGCTGCCTGATAACCGCCAGCTGGGCCGCAGGATTCACGCCTGCTCAGCTGCCTGATAACCGCCAGCTGGGCCGCAGGATTCACGCCTGCTCAGCTGCCTGATAACCGCCAGCTGGGCCGCAGGATTCACGCCTGCTCAGCTGCCTGATAACCGCCAGCTGGGCCGCAGGATTCACGCCTGCTCAGCTGCCTGATAACCGCCAGCTGGGCCGCAGGATTCACGCCTGCTCAGCTGCCTGATAACCGCCAGCTGGGCCGCAGGATTCACGCCTGCTCAGCTGCCTGATAACCGCCAGCTGGGCCGCAGGATTCACGCCTGCTCAGCTGCCTGATAACCGCCAGCTGGGCCGCAGGATTCACGCCTGCTCAGCTGCCTGATAACCGCCAGCTGGGCCTCAGGATTCACGCCTGCTCAGCTGCCTGATAACCGCCAGCTGGGCCGCAGGATTCACGCCTGCTCAGCTGCCTGATAACCGCCAGCTGGGCCGCAGGATTCACGCCTGCTCAGCTGCCTGATAACCGCCAGCTGGGCCGCAGGATTCACGCCTGCTCAGCTGCCTGATAACCGCCAGCTGGGCCGCAGGATTCACGCCTGCTCAGCTGCCTGATAACCGCCAGCTGGGCCGCAGGATTCACGCCTGCTCAGCTGCCTGATAACCGCCAGCTCGGCCGCAGGATTCACGCCTGCTCAGCTGCCTGATAACCGCCAGCTGGGCCGCAGGATTCACGCCTGCTCAGCTGCCTGATAACCGCCAGCTGGGCCGCAGGATTCATGCCTGCTCAGCTGCTTGATTCTTGCCTGCTGAGGCACATCATCCGTGCAGGAGAGCTACCTGATCAGCACATGAGCAGTCACATGATCAGCGCCTCTCAGTCACCTGATCACTGCATGACAGGCACGTGATCAGTGCCTGCTGAGGTGCGGGATCAGCGCCTGCTCAGCTGCCTGATAATCGCCAGCTGGGCCGCAGGATCACGCCTGCTCAGCTGCCTGATAACCGCCAGCTGGGCCGCAGGATTCACGCCTGCTCAGCTGCCTGATAACCGCCAGCTGGGCCGCAGGATTCACGCCTGCTCAGCTGCCTGATAACCGCCAGCTGGGCCGCAGGATTCACGCCTGCTCAGCTGCCTGATAACCGCCAGCTGGGCCGCAGGATTCACGCCTGCTCAGCTGCCTGATAACCGCCAGCTGGGCCGCAGGATTCACGCCTGCTCAGCTGCCTGATAACCGCCAGCTGGGCCGCAGGATTCACGCCTGCTCAGCTGCCTGATAACCGCCAGCTGGGCCGCAGGATTCACGCCTGCTCAGCTGCCTGATAACCGCCAGCTGGGCCGCAGGATTCACGCCTGCTCAGCTGCCTGATAATCGCCAGCTGGGCCGCAGGATTCATGCCTGCTCAGCTGCTTGATTCTTGCCTGCTGAGGCACATCATCCGTGCAGGAGAGCTACCTGATCAGCACATGAGCAGTCACATGATCAGCGCCTCTCAGTCACCTGATCACTGCATGACAGGCACGTGATCAGTGCCTGCTGAGGTGCGGGATCAGTGCCTGCTCAGCTGCCTGATAAGTGCCTGCTGAGGTGCGGGATCAGCGCCCGCTCAGCTGCCTGATAAGTGCCTGCTGAGGTGCGGGATCAGCGCCCGCTCAGCTGCCTGATAACCGCCAGCTGGGCCGCAGGATTCACGCCTGCTCAGCTGCCTGATAACCGCCAGCTGGGCCGCAGGATTCACGCCTGCTCAGCTGCCTGATAACCGCCAGTTATGCCGCAGGATTCACGCCTGCTCAGCTGCCTGATAACCGCCAGCTGGGCCGCAGGATTCACGCCTGCTCAGCTGCCTGATAACCGCCAGCTGGGCCGCAGGATTCACGCCTGCTCAGCTGCCTGATAACCGCCAGCTGGGCCGCAGGATTCACGCCTGCTCAGCTGCCTGATAACCGCCAGCTGGGCCGCAGGATTCACGCCTGCTCAGCTGCCTGATAACCGCCAGCTGCGCCGCAGGATCCACGCCTGCTCAGCTGCCTGATAACCGCCAGCTGGGCCGCAGGATTCACGCCTGCTCAGCTGCCTGATAACCGCCAGCTGGGCCGCAGGATTCACGCCTGCTCAGCTGCCTGATAACCGCCAGCTGGGCCGCAGGATTCACGCCTGCTCAGCTGCCTGATAACCGCCAGCTGGGCCGCAGGATTCATGCCTGCTCAGCTGCTTGATTGTTGCCTGCTGAGGCACATCATCCGTGCAGGAGAGCTACCTGATCAGCACATGAGCAGTCACATGATCAGCGCCTCTCAGTCACCTGATCACTGCATGACAGGCACGTGATCAGTGCCTACTGAGGTGCGGGATCAGCGCCTGCTCAGCTGCCTGATAATCGTCAGCTGGGCCGCAGGATTCACGACTGCTCAGCTGCCTGATAATCGCCAGCTGGGCCGCAGGATTCACGCCTGCTCAGCTGCCTGATAACCGCCAGCTGGGCCGCAGGATTCACGCCTGCTCAGCTGCCTGATAACCGCCAGCTGGGCCGCAGGATTCACGCCTGCTCAGCTGCCTGATAACCGCCAGCTGGGCCGCAGGATTCACGCCTGCTCAGCTGCCTGATAATCGCCAGCTGGGCCGCAGGATTCATGCCTGCTCAGCTGCTTGATTCTTGCCTGCTGAGGCACATCATCCGTGCAGGAGAGCTACCAGATCAGCACATGAGCAGTCACATGATCAGCGCCTCTCAGTCACCTGATCACTGCATGACAGGCACGTGATCAGTGCCTGCTGAGGTGCGGGATCAGTGCCTGCTCAGCTGCCTGATAAGTGCCTGCTGAGGTGCGGGATCAGCGCCCGCTCAGCTGCCTGATAAGTGCCTGCTGAGGTGCGGGATCAGCACCCGCTCAGCTGCCTGATAACTGCCAGCTGGGCCTCAGGATTCACGCCTGCTCAGCTGCCTGATAACCGCCAGCTGGGCCGCAGGATTCACGCCTGCTCAGCTGCCTGATAACCGCCAGCTGGGCCGCAGGATTCACGCCTGCTCAGCTGCCTGATAACCGCCAGCTGGGCCGCAGGATTCACGCCTGCTCAGCTGCCTGATAACCGCCAGCTGGGCCGCAGGATTCACGACTGCTCAGCTGCCTGATAACCGCCAGCTGGGCCGCAGGATTCACGCCTGCTCAGCTGCCTGATAATCGCCAGCTGGGCCGCAGGATTCATGCCTGGTCAGCTGCTTGATTCTTGCCTGCTGAGGCACATCATCCGTGCAGGAGAGCTACCTGATCAGCACATGAGCAGTCACATGATCAGCGCCTCTCAGTCACCTGATCACTGCATGACAGGCACGTGATCAGTGCCTGCTGAGGTGCGGGATCAGCGCCTGCTCAGCTGCCTGATAAGTGCCTGCTGAGGTGCGGGATTCACGCCTGCTCAGCTGCCTGATAATCGCCAGCTGGGCCGCAGGATTCACGCCTGCTCAGCTGCCTGATAATCGCCAGCTGGGCCGCAGGATTCACGCCTGCTCAGCTGCCTGATAATCGCCAGCTGGGCCGCAGGATTCATGCCTGCTCAGCTGCTTGATTCTTGCCTGCTGAGGCACATCATCCGTGCAGGAGAGCTACCTGATCAGCACATGAGCAGTCACATGATCAGCGCCTCTCAGTCACCTGATCACTGCATGACAGGCACGTGATCAGTGCCTGCTGAGGTGCGGGATCAGCGCCTGCTCAGCTGCCTGATAAGTGCCTGCTGAGGTGCGGGATCAGCGCCCGCTCAGCTGCCTGATAACCGCCAGCTGGGCCGCAGGATTCACGCCTGCTCAGCTGCCTGATAACCGCCAGCTGGGCCGCAGGATTCACGCCTGCTCAGCTGCCTGATAACCGCCAGCTGGGCCGCAGGATTCACGCCTGCTCAGCTGCCTGATAACCGCCAGCTGGGCCGCAGGATTCACGCCTGCTCAGCTGCCTGATAACCGCCAGCTGGGCCGCAGGATTCACGCCTGCTCAGCTGCCTGATAACCGCCAGCTGGGCCGCAGGATTCACGCCTGCTCAGCTGCCTGATAACCGCCAGCTGGGCCGCAGGATTCACGCCTGCTCAGCTGCCTGATAACCGCCAGCTGGGCCGCAGGATTCACGCCTGCTCAGCTGCCTGATAACCGCCAGCTGGGCCGCAGGATTCACGCCTGCTCAGCTGCCTGATAACCGCCAGCTGGGCCGCAGGATTCACGCCTGCTCAGCTGCCTGATAACCGCCAGCTGGGCCGCAGGATTCACGCCTGATCAGCTGCCTGATAACCGCCAGCTGGGCCGCAGGATTCATGCCTGCTCAGCTGCTTGATTCTTGCCTGCTGAGGCACATCAACCGTGCAGGAGAGCTACCTGATCAGCACATGAGCAGTCACATGATCAGCGCCTCTCAGTCACCTGATCACTGCATGACAGGCACGTGATCAGTGCCTGCTGAGGTGCGGGATCAGCGCCTGCTCAGCTGCCTGATAAGGGCCTGCTGAGGTGCGGGATCAGCGCCCGCTCAGCTGCCTGATAACCGCCAGCTGGGCCGCAGGATTCACGCCTGCTCAGCTGCCTGATAACCGCCAGCTGGGCCGCAGGATTCACGCCTGCTCAGCTGCCTGATAACCGCCAGCTGGGCCGCAGGATTCACGCCTGCTCAGCTGCCTGATAACCGCCAGCTGGGCCGCAGGATTCACGCCTGCTCAGCTGCCTGATAACCGCCAGCTGGGCCGCAGGATTCACGCCTGCTCAGCTGCCTGATAACCGCCAGCTGGGCCGCAGGATTCACGCCTGCTCAGCTGCCTGATAACCGCCAGCTGGGCCGCAGGATTCACGCCTGCTCAGCTGCCTGATAACCGCCAGCTGGGCCGCAGGATTCACGCCTGCTCAGCTGCCTGATAACCGCCAGCTGGGCCGCAGGATTCACGCCTGCTCAGCTGCCTGATAACCGCCAGCTGGGCCGCAGGATTCACGCCTGCTCAGCTGCCTGATAACCGCCAGCTGGGCCGCAGGATTCACGCCTGCTCAGCTGCCTGATAACCGCCAGCTGGGCCGCAGGATTCATGCCTGCTCAGCTGCTTGATTCTTGCCTGCTGAGGCACATCATCCGTGCAGGAGAGCTACCTGATCAGCACACGAGCAGTCACATGATCAGCGCCTCTCAGTCACCTGATCACTGCATGACAGGCACGTGATCAATGCCTGCTGAGGTGCGGGATCAGCGCCTGCTCAGCTGCCTGATAAGGGCCTGCTGAGGTGCCGGATCAGCGCCCGCTCAGCTGCCTGATAACCGCCAGCTGGGCCGCAGGATTCACGCCTGCTCAGCTGCCTGATAACCGCCAGCTGGGCCGCAGGATTCACGCCTGCTCAGCTGCCTGATAACCGCCAGCTGGGCCGCAGGATTCACGCCTGCTCAGCTGCCTGATAACCGCCAGCTGGGCCGCAGGATTCACGCCTGCTCAGCTGCCTGATAACCGCCAGCTGGGCCGCAGGATTCACGCCTGCTCAGCTGCCTGATAACCGCCAGCTGGGCCGCAGGATTCACGCCTGCTCAGCTGCCTGATAACCGCCAGCTGGGCCGCAGGATTCACGCCTGCTCAGCTGCCTGATAACCGCCAGCTGGGCCGCAGGATTCACGCCTGCTCAGCTGCCTGATAACCGCCAGCTGGGCCGCAGGATTCACGCCTGCTCAGCTGCCTGATAACCGCCAGCTGGGCCTCAGGATTCACGCCTGCTCAGCTGCCTGATAACCGCCAGCTGGGCCGCAGGATTCACGCCTGCTCAGCTGCCTGATAACCGCCAGCTGGGCCGCAGGATTCACGCCTGCTCAGCTGCCTGATAACCGCCAGCTGGGCCGCAGGATTCGCCTGCTCAGCTGCCTGATAACCGCCAGCTGGGCCGCAGGATTCACGCCTGCTCAGCTGCCTGATAACCGCCAGCTGGGCCGCAGGATTCACGCCTGCTCAGCTGCCTGATAACCGCCAGCTCGGCCGCAGGATTCACGCCTGCTCAGCTGCCTGATAACCGCCAGCTGGGCCGCAGGATTCACGCCTGCTCAGCTGCCTGATAACCGCCAGCTGGGCCGCAGGATTCATGCCTGCTCAGCTGCTTGATTCTTGCCTGCTGAGGCACATCATCCGTGCAGGAGAGCTACCTGATCAGCACATGAGCAGTCACATAATCAGCGCCTCTCAGTCACCTGATCACTGCATGACAGGCACGTGATCAGTGCCTGCTGAGGTGCGGGATCAGCGCCTGCTCAGCTGCCTGATAATCGCCAGCTGGGCCGCAGGATTCACGCCTGCTCAGCTGCCTGATAACCGCCAGCTGGGCCGCAGGATTCACGCCTGCTCAGCTGCCTGATAACCGCCAGCTGGGCCGCAGGATTCACGCCTGCTCAGCTGCCTGATAACCGCCAGCTGGGCCGCAGGATTCACGCCTGCTCAGCTGCCTGATAACCGCCAGCTGGGCCGCAGGATTCACGCCTGCTCAGCTGCCTGATAACCGCCAGCTGGGCCGCAGGATTCACGCCTGCTCAGCTGCCTGATAACCGCCAGCTGGGCCGCAGGATTCACGCCTGCTCAGCTGCCTGATAACCGCCAGCTGGGCCGCAGGATTCACGCCTGCTCAGCTGCCTGATAACCGCCAGCTGGGCCGCAGGATTCACGCCTGCTCAGCTGCCTGATAATCGCCAGCTGGGCCGCAGGATTCACGCCTGCTCAGCTGCTTGATTCTTGCCTGCTGAGGCACATCATCCGTGCAGGAGAGCTACCTGATCAGCACATGAGCAGTCACATGATCAGCGCCTCTCAGTCACCTGATCACTGCATGACAGGCACGTGATCAGTGCCTGCTGAGGTGCGGGATCAGTGCCTGCTCAGCTGCCTGATAAGTGCCAGCTGGGCCGCAGGATTCACGCCCGCTCAGCTGCCTGATAAGTGCCTGCTGAGGTGCGGGATCAGCGCCCGCTCAGCTGCCTGATAACCGCCAGCTGGGCCGCAGGATTCACGCCTGCTCAGCTGCCTGATAACCGCCAGCTGGGCCGCAGGATTCACGCCTGCTCAGCTGCCTGATAACCGCCAGCTGGGCCGCAGGATTCACGCCTGCTCAGCTGCCTGATAACCGCCAGCTGGGCCGCAGGATTCACGCCTGCTCAGCTGCCTGATAACCGCCAGCTGGGCCGCAGGATTCACGCCTGCTCAGCTGCCTGATAACCGCCAGCTGGGCCGCAGGATTCACGCCTGCTCAGCTGCCTGATAACCGCCAGCTGGGCCGCAGGATTCACGCCTGCTCAGCTGCCTGATAACCGCCAGCTGGGCCGCAGGATTCACGCCTGCTCAGCTGCCTGATAACCGCCACCTGGGCCGCAGGATTCACGCCTGCTCAGCTGCCTGATAACCGCCAGCTCGGCCGCAGGATTCACGCCTGCTCAGCTGCCTGATAACCGCCAGCTGGGCCGCAGGATTCACGCCTGCTCAGCTGCCTGATAACCGCCAGCTGGGCCGCAGGATTCATGCCTGCTCAGCTGCTTGATTGTTGCCTGCTGAGGCACATCATCCGTGCAGGAGAGCTACCTGATCAGCACATGAGCAGTCACATGATCAGCGCCTCTCAGTCACCTGATCACTGCATGACAGGCACGTGATCAGTGCCTACTGAGGTGCGGGATCAGCGCCTGCTCAGCTGCCTGATAATCGCCAGCTGGGCCGCAGGATTCACGACTGCTCAGCTGCCTGATAATCGCCAGCTGGGCCGCAGGATTCACGCCTGCTCAGCTGCCTGATAACCGCCAGCTGGGCCGCAGGATTCACGCCTGCTCAGCTGCCTGATAACCGCCAGCTGGGCCGCAGGATTCACGCCTGCTCAGCTGCCTGATAACCGCCAGCTGGGCCGCAGGATTCACGTCTGCTCAGCTGCCTGATAATCTCCAGCTGGGCCGCAGGATTCACGCCTGCTCAGCTGCCTGATAATCGCCAGCTGTGCCGCAGGATTCATGCCTGCTCAGCTGCTTGATTCTTGCCTGCTGAGGCACATCATCCGTGCAGGAGAGCTACCTGATCAGCACATGAGCAGTCACATGATCAGCGCCTCTCAGTCACCTGATCACTGCATGACAGGCACGTGATCAGTGCCTGCTGAGGTGCGGGATCAGCGCCTGCTCAGCTGCCTGATAAGTGCCTGCTGAGGTGCGGGATCAGCGCCCGCTCAGCTGCCTGATAACCGCCAGCTGAGGCGCAGGATTCAGCGCCTGCTCAGCTGCCTGATAACCGCCAGCTGGGCCGCAGGATTCACGCCTGCTCAGCTGCCTGATAACCGCCAGCTGGGCCGCAGGATTCACGCCTGCTCAGCTGCCTGATAACCGCCAGCTGGGCCGCAGGATTCACGCCTGCTCAGCTGCCTGATACCCGCCAGCTGGGCCGCAGGATTCACGCCTGCTCAGCTGCCTGATAACCGCCAGCTGGGCCGCAGGATTCACGCCTGCTCAGCTGCCTGATAACCGCCAGCTGGGCCGCAGGATTCACGCCTGCTCAGCTGCCTGATAATCGCCAGCTGGGCCGCAGGATTCATGCCTGCTCAGCTGCTTGATTCTTGCCTGCTGAGGCACATGATCCGTGCAGGAGAGCTACCTGATCAGCACATGAGCAGTCACATGATCAGCGCCTCTCAGTCACCTGATCACTGCATGACAGGCACGTGATCAGTGCCTGCTGAGGTGCGGGATCAGCGCCTGCTCAGCTGCCTGATAATGCCAGCTGGGCCGCAGGATTCACGCCTGCTCAGCTGCCTGATAACCGCCAGCTGGGCCGCAGGATTCACGCCTGCTCAGCTGCCTGATAATCGCCAGCTGGGCCGCAGGATTCAAGCCTGCTCAGCTGCCTGATAATCGCCAGCTGGGCCGCAGGATTCATGCCTGCTCAGCTGCTTGATTCTTGCCTGCTGAGGCACATCATCCGTGCAGGAGAGCTACCTGATCAGCACATGAGCAGTCACATGATCAGCGCCTCTCAGTCACCTGATCACTGCATGACAGGCACGTGATCAGTGCCTGCTGAGGTGCGGGATCAGCGCCTGCTCTGCTGCCTGATAAGTGCCAGCTGGGCCGCAGGATTCACGCCTGCTCAGCTGCCTGATAACCGCCAGCTGGGCCGCAGGATTCACGCCTGCTCAGCTGCCTGATAACCGCCAGCTGGGCCGCAGGATTCACGCCTGCTCTGCTGCCTGATAACCGCCAGCTGGGCCGCAGGATTCACGCCTGCTCAGCTGCCTGATAACCGCCAGCTGGGCCGCAGGATTCACGCCTGCTCAGCTGCCTGATAACCGCCAGCTGGGCCGCAGGATTCACGCCTGCTCAGCTGCCTGATAACCGCCAGCTGGGCCGCAGGATTCACGCCTGCTCAGCTGCCTGATAACCGCCAGCTGGGCCGCAGGATTCACGCCTGCTCAGCTGCCTGATAACCGCCAGCTGGGCCGCAGGATTCACGCCTGCTCAGCTGCCTGATAACCGCCAGCTGGGCCGCAGGATCACGCCTGCTCAGCTGCCTGATAACCGCCAGCTGGGCCGCAGGATTCACGCCTGCTCAGCTGCCTGATAACCGCCAGCTGGGCCGCAGGATTCACGCCTGCTCAGCTGCCTGATAACCGCCAGCTGGGCCGCAGGATTCATGCCTGCTCAGCTGCTTGATTCTTGCCTGCTGAGGCACATGATCCGTGCAGGAGAGCTACCTGATCAGCACATGAGCAGTCACATGATCAGCGCCTCTCAGTCACCTGATCACTGCATGACAGGCACGTGATCAGTGCCTGCTGAGGTGCGGGATCAGCGCCTGCTCAGCTGCCTGATAAGCGCCAGCTGGGCCGCAGGATTCACGCCTGCTCAGCTGCCTGATAACCGCCAGCTGGGCCGCAGGATTCACGCCTGCTCAGCTGCCTGATAACCGCCAGCTGGGCCGCAGGATTCACGCCTGCTCAGCTGCCTGATAACCGCCAGCTGGGCCGCAGGATTCACGCCTGCTCAGCTGCCTGATAACCGCCAGCTGGGCCGCAGGATTCACGCCTGCTCAGCTGCCTGATAACCGCCAGCTGGGCCGCAGGATTCACGCCTGCTCAGCTGCCTGATAACCGCCAGCTGGGCCGCAGGATTCACGCCTGCTCAGCTGCCTGATAACCGCCAGCTGGGCCGCAGGATTCACGCCTGCTCAGCTGCCTGATAACCGCCAGCTGGGCCGCAGGATTCACGCCTGCTCAGCTGCCTGATAACCGCCAGCTGGGCCGCAGGATTCACGCCTGCTCAGCTGCCTGATAACCGCCAGCTGGGCCGCAGGATTCACGCCTGCTCAGCTGCCTGATAATCGCCAGCTGGGCCGCAGGATTCATGCCTGCTCAGCTGCTTGATTCTTGCCTGCTGAGGCACATGATCCGTGCAGGAGAGCTACCTGATCAGCACATGAGCAGTCACATGATCAGCGCCTCTCAGTCACCTGATCACTGCATGACAGGCACGTGATCAGTGCCTGCTGAGGTGCGGGATCAGCGCCTGCTCAGCTGCCTGATAACCGCCTGCTGGGCCGCAGGATTCACGCCTGCTCAGCTGCCTGATAACCGCCAGCTGGGCCGCAGGATTCACGCCTGCTCAGCTGCCTGATAACCGCCAGCTGGGCCGCAGGATTCACGCCTGCTCAGCTGCCTGATAACCGCCAGCTGGGCCGCAGGATTCACGCCTGCTCAGCTGCCTGATAACCGCCAGCTGGGCCGCAGGATTCACGCCTGCTCAGCTGCCTGATAACCGCCAGCTGGGCCGCAGGATTCACGCCTGCTCAGCTGCCTGATAACCGCCAGCTGGGCCGCAGGATTCACGCCTGCTCAGCTGCCTGATAACCGCCAGCTGGGCCGCAGGATTCACGCCTGCTCAGCTGCCTGATAATCGCCAGCTGGGCCGCAGGATTCATGCCTGCTCAGCTGCCTGATTCTTGCCTGCTGAGGCACATGATCCGTGCAGGAGAGCTACCTGATCAGCACATGAGCAGTCACATGATCAGCGCCTCTCAGTCACCTGATCACTGCATGACAGGCACGTGATCAGTGCCTGCTGAGGTGCGGGATCAGCGCCTGCTCAGCTGCCTGATAACCGCCAGCTGGGCCGCAGGATTCACGCCTGCTCAGCTGCCT
Source organism: Bos javanicus (assembly GCF_032452875.1). Taxonomy (NCBI): domain Eukaryota; kingdom Metazoa; phylum Chordata; class Mammalia; order Artiodactyla; family Bovidae; genus Bos; species Bos javanicus. Next base: position 152,835 of record NW_026894044.1, on the reverse strand, counting down.
GATAACCGCCAGCTGGGCCGCAGGATTCACGCCTGCTCTGCTGCCTGATAACCGCCAGCTGGGCCGCAGGATTCACGCCTGCTCAGCTGCCTGATAACCGCCAGCTGGGCCGCAGGATTCACGCCTGCTCAGCTGCCTGATAACCGCCAGCTGGGCCGCAGGATTCACGCCTGCTCAGCTGCCTGATAACCGCCAGCTGGGCCGCAGGATTCACGCCTGCTCAGCTGCCTGATAATCGCCAGCTGGGCCGCAGGATTCATGCCTGCTCAGCTGCTTGATTCTTGCCTGCTGAGGCACATGATCCGTGCAGGAGAGCTACCTGATCAGCACATGAGCAGTCACATGATCAGCGCCTCTCAGTCACCTGATCACTGCATGACAGGCACGTGATCAGTGCCTGCTGAGGTGCGGGATCAGCGCCTGCTCAGCTGCCTGATAAGTGCCTGCTGGGGTGCAGGATCAGCGCCTGCTCAGCTGCCTGATACCGCCTGCTGAGGTTCACGCCTGCTCAGCTGCCTGATAACCGCCAGCTGGGCCGCAGGATTCACGCCTGCTCAGCTGCCTGATAACCGCCAGCTGGGCCGCAGGATTCACGCCTGCTCAGCTGCCTGATAACCGCCAGCTGGGCCGCAGGATTCACGCCTGCTCAGCTGCCTGATAACCGCCAGCTGGGCCGCAGGATTCACGCCTGCTCAGCTGCCTGATAACCGCCAGCTGGGCCGCAGGATTCACGCCTGCTCAGCTGCCTGATAACCGCCAGCTGGGCCGCAGGATTCATGCCTGCTCAGCTGCCTGATTCTTGCCTGCTGAGGCACATGATCCGTGCAGGAGAGCTACCTGATCAGCACATGAGCAGTCACATGATCAGTGCCTCTCAGTCACCTGATCACTGCATGACAGGCACGTGATCAGTGCCTGCTGAGGTGCGGGATCAGCGCCTGCTCAGCTGCCTGATAACCGCCAGCTGGGCCGCAGGATTCACGCCTGCTCAGCTGCCTGATAACCGCCAGCTGGGCCGCAGGATTCACGCCTGCTCAGCTGCCTGATAACCGCCAGCTGGGCCGCAGGATTCACGCCTGCTCAGCTGCCTGATAATCGCCAGCTGGGCCGCAGGATTCATGCCTGCTCAGCTGCCTGATTCTTGCCTGCTGAGGCACAGGATCCGTGCAGGAGAGCTACCTGATCAGCACATGAGCAGTCACATGATCAGCGCCTCTCTGTCACCTGATCACTGCATGACAGGCTCGTGATCAGTGCCTGCTGAGGTGCGGGATCAGCGCCTGCTCAGCTGCCTGATAAGCGCCAGCTGGGCCGCAGGATTCACGCCTGCTCAGCTGCCTGATAACCGCCAGCTGGGCCGCAGGATTCACGCCTGCTCAGCTGCCTGATAACCGCCAGCTGGGCCGCAGGATTCACGCCTGCTCAGCTGCCTGATAACCGCCAGCTGGGCCGCAGGATTCACGCCTGCTCAGCTGCCTGATAACCGCCAGCTGGGCCGCAGGATTCACGCCTGCTCAGCTGCCTGATAACCGCCAGCTGGGCCGCAGGATTCACGCCTGCTCAGCTGCCTGATAACCGCCAGCTGGGCCGCAGGATTCACGCCTGCTCAGCTGCCTGATAACCGCCAGCTGGGCCGCAGGATTCACGCCTGCTCAGCTGCCTGATAACCGCCAGCTGGGCCGCAGGATTCACGCCTGCTCAGCTGCCTGATAACCGCCAGCTGGGCCGCAGGATTCACGCCTGCTCAGCTGCCTGATAACCGCCAGCTGGGCCGCAGGATTCACGCCTGCTCAGCTGCCTGATAACCGCCAGCTGGGCCGCAGGATTCATGCCTGCTCAGCTGCTTGATTCTTGCCTGCTGAGGCACATGATCCGTGCAGGAGAGCTACCTGATCAGCACATGAGCAGTCACATGATCAGCGCCTCTCAGTCACCTGATCACTGCATGACAGGCACGTGATCAGTGCCTGCTGAGGTGCGGGATCAGCGCCTGCTCAGCTGCCTGATAATCGCCAGCTGGGCCGCAGGATTCACGCCTGCTCAGCTGCCTGATAACCGCCAGCTGGGCCGCAGGATTCACGCCTGCTCAGCTGCCTGATAACCGCCAGCTGGGCCGCAGGATTCACGCCTGCTCAGCTGCCTGATAACCGCCAGCTGGGCCGCAGGATTCACGCCTGCTCAGCTGCCTGATAACCGCCAGCTGGGCCGCAGGATTCACGCCTGCTCAGCTGCCTGATAACCGCCAGCTGGGCCGCAGGATTCACGCCTGCTCAGCTGCCTGATAACCGCCAGCTGGGCCGCAGGATTCACGCCTGCTCAGCTGCCTGATAACCGCCAGCTGGGCCGCAGGATTCACGCCTGCTCAGCTGCCTGATAACCGCCAGCTGGGCCGCAGGATTCACGCCTGCTCAGCTGCCTGATAACCGCCAGCTGGGCCGCAGGATTCACGCCTGCTCAGCTGCCTGATAACCGCCAGCTGGGCCGCAGGATTCACGCCTGCTCAGCTGCCTGATAACCGCCAGCTGGGCCGCAGGATTCACGCCTGCTCAGCTGCCTGATAACCGCCAGCTGGGCCGCAGGATTCATGCCTGCTCAGCTGCCTGATTCTTGCCTGCTGAGGCACATGATCCGTGCAGGAGAGCTGCCTGATCAGCATGAGCAGTCACATGATCAGCGCCTCTCAGTCACCTGATCACTGCATGACAGGCACGTGATCAGTGCCTGCTGAGGTGCGGGATCAGCGCCTGCTCAGCTGCCTGATAACCGCCAGCTGGGCCGCAGGATTCACGCCTGCTCAGCTGCCTGATAACCGCCAGCTGGGCCGCAGGATTCACGCCTGCTCAGCTGCCTGATAATCGCCAGCTGGGCCGCAGGATTCATGCCTGCTCAGCTGCTTGATTCTTGCCTGCTGAGGCACATGATCCGTGCAGGAGAGCTACCTGATCAGCACATGAGCAGTCACATGATCAGCGCCTCTCAGTCACCTGATCACTGCATGACAGGCACGTGATCAGTGCCTGCTGAGGTGCGGGATCAGCGCCTGCTCAGCTGCCTGATAAGTGCCAGCTGTGGTGCTGGATTATCGCCTGCTCAGCTGCCTGATAAGTGCCAGCTGGGCCGCAGGATTCACGCCTGCTCAGCTGCCTGATAACCGCCAGCTGGGCCGCAGGATTCACGCCTGCTCAGCTGCCTGATAACCGCCAGCTGGGCCGCAGGATTCACGCCTGCTCAGCTGCCTGATAACCGCCAGCTGGGCCGCAGGATTCACGCCTGCTCAGCTGCCTGATAACCGCCAGCTGGGCCGCAGGATTCACGCCTGCTCAGCTGCCTGATAACCGCCAGCTGGGCCGCAGGATTCACGCCTGCTCAGCTGCCTGATAACCGCCAGCTGGGCCGCAGGATTCACGCCTGCTCAGCTGCCTGATAATCGCCAGCTGGGCCGCAGGATTCATGCCTGCTCAGCTGCTTGATTCTTGCCTGCTGAGGCACATGATCCGTGCAGGAGAGCTACCTGATCAGCACATGAGCAGTCACATGATCAGCGCCTCTCAGTCACCTGATCACTGCATGACAGGCACGTGATCAGTGCCTGCTGAGGTGCGGGATCAGCGCCTGCTCAGCTGCCTGATAATGCCAGCTGGGCCGCAGGATTCACGCCTGCTCAGCTGCCTGATAATCGCCAGCTGGGCCGCAGGATTCACGCCTGCTCAGCTGCCTGATAATCGCCAGCTGGGCCGCAGGATTCACGCCTGCTCAGCTGCCTGATAATCGCCAGCTGGGCCGCAGGATTCATGCCTGCTCAGCTGCCTGATTCTTGCCTGCTGAGGCACATGATCCGTGCAGGAGAGCTGCCTGATCAGCACATGAGCAGTCACATGATCAGCGCCTCTCAGTCACCTGATCACTGCATGACAGGCACGTGATCAGTGCCTGCTGAGGTGCGGGATCAGCGCCTGCTCAGCTGCCTGATAAGCGCCAGCTGGGCCGCGGGATCAGCGCCTGCTCAGCTGCCTGATAACCGCCAGCTGGGCCGCAGGATTCACGCCTGCTCAGCTGCCTGATAACCGCCAGCTGGGCCGCAGGATTCACGCCTGCTCAGCTGCCTGATAACCGCCAGCTGGGCCGCAGGATTCACGCCTGCTCAGCTGCCTGATAACCGCCAGCTGGGCCGCAGGATTCACGCCTGCTCAGCTGCCTGATAACCGCCAGCTGGGCCGCAGGATTCACGCCTGCTCAGCTGCCTGATAACCGCCAGCTGGGCCGCAGGATTCACGCCTGCTCAGCTGCCTGATAACCGCCAGCTGGGCCGCAGGATTCACGCCTGCTCAGCTGCCTGATAACCGCCAGCTGGGCCGCAGGATTCATGCCTGCTCAGCTGCCTGATAACCGCCAGCTGGGCCGCAGGATTCACGCCTGCTCAGCTGCCTGATAACCGCCAGCTGGGCCGCAGGATTCACGCCTGCTCAGCTGCCTGATAACCGCCAGCTGGGCCGCAGGATTCATGCCTGCTCAGCTGCCTGATAACCGCCAGCTGGGCCGCAGGATTCACGCCTGCTCAGCTGCCTGATAACCGCCAGCTGGGCCGCAGGATTCATGCCTGCTCAGCTGCCTGATAACCGCCAGCTGGGCCGCAGGATTCATGCCTGCTCAGCTGCCTGATAACCGCCAGCTGGGCCGCAGGATTCATGCCTGCTCAGCTGCCTGATAACCGCCAGCTGGGCCGCAGGATTCACGCCTGCTCAGCTGCCTGATAACCGCCAGCTGGGCCGCAGGATTCACGCCTGCTCAGCTGCCTGATAACCGCCAGCTGGGCCGCAGGATTCACGCCTGCTCAGCTGCCTGATAACCGCCAGCTGGGCCGCAGGATTCACGCCTGCTCAGCTGCCTGATAACCGCCAGCTGGGCCGCAGGATTCACGCCTGCTCAGCTGCCTGATAACCGCCAGCTGGGCCGCAGGATTCACGCCTGCTCAGCTGCCTGATAACCGCCAGCTGGGCCGCAGGATTCACGCCTGCTCAGCTGCCTGATAACCGCCAGCTGGGCCGCAGGATTCACGCCTGCTCAGCTGCCTGATAACCGCCAGCTGGGCCGCAGGATTCACGCCTGCTCAGCTGCCTGATAATCGCCAGCTGGGCCGCAGGATTCATGCCTGCTCAGCTGCTTGATTCTTGCCTGCTGAGGCACATGATCCGTGCAGGAGAGCTACCTGATCAGCACATGAGCAGTCACATGATCAGCGCCTCTCAGTCACCTGATCACTGCATGACAGGCACGTGATCAGTGCCTGCTGAGGTGCGGGATCAGCGCCTGCTCAGCTGCCTGATAATCGCCAGCTGGGCCGCAGGATTCATGCCTGCTCAGCTGCCTGATAACCGCCAGCTGGGCCGCAGGATTCATGCCTGCTCAGCTGCCTGATAACCGCCAGCTGGGCCGCAGGATTCATGCGCCTGCTCAGCTGCCTGATAACCGCCAGCTGGGCCGCAGGATTCATGCCTGCTCAGCTGCCTGATAACCGCCAGCTGGGCCGCAGGATTCATGCCTGCTCAGCTGCCTGATAACCGCCAGCTGGGCCGCAGGATTCACGCCTGCTCAGCTGCCTGATAACCGCCAGCTGGGCCGCAGGATTCACGCCTGCTCAGCTGCCTGATAACCGCCAGCTGGGCCGCAGGATTCACGCCTGCTCAGCTGCCTGATAACCGCCAGCTGGGCCGCAGGATTCATGCCTGCTCAGCTGGCTGATAACCGCCAGCTGGGCCGCAGGATTCACGCCTGCTCAGCTGCCTGATAACCGCCAGCTGGGCCGCAGGATTCATGCCTGCTCAGCTGCTTGATTCTTGCCTGCTGAGGCACATGATCCGTGCAGGAGAGCTACCTGATCAGCACATGAGCAGTCACATGATCAGCGCCTCTCAGTCACCTGATCACTGCATGACAGGCACGTGATCAGTGCCTGCTGAGGTGCGGGATCAGCGCCTGCTCAGCTGCCTGATAAGTGCCAGGGGCCGCAGGATTCAGCGCCTGCTCAGCTGCCTGATAACCGCCAGCTGGGCCGCAGGATTCATGCCTGCTCAGCTGCCTGATAACCGCCAGCTGGGCCGCAGGATTCATGCCTGCTCAGCTGCTTGATTCTTGCCTGCTGAGGCACATGATCCGTGCAGGAGAGCTACCTGATCAGCACATGAGCAGTCACATGATCAGCGCCTCTCAGTCACCTGATCACTGCATGACAGGCACGTGATCAGTGCCTGCTGAGGTGCGGGATCAGCGCCTGCTCAGCTGCCTGATAATCGCCAGCTGGGCCGCAGGATTCATGCCTGCTCAGCTGCCTGATAACCGCCAGCTGGGCCGCAGGATTCATGCCTGCTCAGCTGCCTGATAACCGCCAGCTGGGCCGCAGGATTCACGCCTGCTCAGCTGCCTGATAACCGCCAGCTGGGCCGCAGGATTCATGCCTGCTCAGCTGCCTGATAACCGCCAGCTGGGCCGCAGGATTCATGCCTGCTCAGCTGCCTGATAACCGCCAGCTGGGCCGCAGGATTCACGCCTGCTCAGCTGCCTGATAACCGCCAGCTGGGCCGCAGGATTCACGCCTGCTCAGCTGCCTGATAACCGCCAGCTGGGCCGCAGGATTCATGCCTGCTCAGCTGCCTGATAACCGCCAGCTGGGCCGCAGGATTCACGCCTGCTCAGCTGCCTGATAACCGCCAGCTGGGCCGCAGGATTCATGCCTGCTCAGCTGCCTGATAACCGCCAGCTGGGCCGCAGGATTCATGCCTGCTCAGCTGCCTGATAATCGCCAGCTGGGCCGCAGGATTCATGCCTGCTCAGCTGCTTGATTCTTGCCTGCTGAGGCACATGATCCGTGCAGGAGAGCTACCTGATCAGCACATGAGCAGTCACATGATCAGCGCCTCTCAGTCACCTGATCACTGCATGACAGGCACGTGATCAGTGCCTGCTGAGGTGCGGGATCAGCGCCTGCTCAGCTGCCTGATAATGCCAGCTGGGCCGCAGGATTCATGCCTGCTCAGCTGCCTGATAACCGCCAGCTGGGCCGCAGGATTCATGCCTGCTCAGCTGCCTGATAACCGCCAGCTAGGCCGCAGGATTCATGCCTGCTCAGCTGCCTGATAACCGCCAGCTGGGCCGCAGGATTCACGCCTGCTCAGCTGCCTGATAACGGCCAGCTGGGCCGCAGGATTCACGCCTGCTCAGCTGCCTGATAACCGCCAGCTGGGCCGCAGGATTCATGCCTGCTCAGCTGCCTGATAACCGCCAGCTGGGCCGCAGGATTCATGCCTGCTCAGCTGCGTGATAATCGCCAGCTGGGCCGCAGGATTCATGCCTGCTCAGCTGCTTGATTCTTGCCTGCTGAGGCACATGATCCGTGCAGGAGAGCTACCTGATCAGCACATGAGCAGTCACATGATCAGCGCCTCTCAGTCACCTGATCACTGCATGACAGGCACGTGATCAGTGCCTGCTGAGGTGCGGGATCAGCGCCTGCTCAGCTGCCTGATAAGAGCCAGCTGGGCCGCGGGATTCATGCCTGCTCAGCTGCCTGATAATCGCCAGCTGGGCCGCAGGATTCATGCCTGCTCAGCTGCCTGATAATCGCCAGCTGGGCCGCAGGATTCATGCCTGCTCAGCTGCCTGATAATCGCCAGCTGGGCCGCAGGATTCATGCCTGCTCAGCTGCTTGATTCTTGCCTGCTGAGGCACATGATCCGTGCAGGAGAGCTACCTGATCAGCACATGAGCAGTCACATGATCAGCGCCTCTCAGTCACCTGATCACTGCATGACAGGCACGTGATCAGTGCCTGCTGAGGTGCGGGATCAGCGCCTGCTCAGCTGCCTGATAATGCCAGCTGGGCCGCAGGATTCAGGCCTGCTCAGCTGCCTGATAATCGCCAGCTGGGCCGCAGGATTCACGCCTGCTCAGCTGCCTGATAACCGCCAGCTGGGCCGCGGGATTCATGCCTGCTCAGCTGCCTGATAATCGCCAGCTGGGCCGCAGGATTCACGCCTGCTCAGCTGCCAGATAATCGCCAGCTGGGCCGCAGGATTCACGCCTGCTCAGCTGCCTGATAACCGCCAGCTGGGTCCAAGGATTCATGCCTGCTCAGCTGCCTGATAACCGCCAGCTGGGCCGCAGGATTCATGCCTGCTCAGCTGCCTGATAACCGCCAGCTGGGCCGCAGGATTCACGCCTGCTCAGCTGCCTGATAACCGCCAGCTGGGCCGCAGGATTCACGCCTGCTCAGCTGCCTGATAACCGCCAGCTGGGCCGCAGGATTCACGCCTGCTCAGCTGCCTGATAACCGCCAGCTGGGCCGCAGGATTCACGCCTGCTCAGCTGCCTGATAACCGCCAGCTGGGCCGCAGGATTCATGCCTGCTCAGCTGCCTGATAACCGCCAGCTGGGCCGCAGGATTCATGCCTGCTCAGCTGCCTGATAACCGCCAGCTGGGCCGCAGGATTCATGCCTGCTCAGCTGCCTGATAACCGCCAGCTGGGCCTCAGGATTCATGCCTGCTCAGCTGCCTGATAACCGCCAGCTGGGCCGCAGGATTCACGCCTGCTCAGCTGCCTGATAACCGCCAGCTGGGCCGCAGGATTCACGCCTGCTCAGCTGCCTGATAACCGCCAGCTGGGCCGCAGGATTCACGCCTGCTCAGCTGCCTGATAACCGCCAGCTGGGCCGCAGGATTCACGCCTGCTCAGCTGCCTGATAACCGCCAGCTGGGCCGCAGGATTCACGCCTGCTCAGCTGCCTGATAACCGCCAACTGGGCCGCAGGATTCATGCCTGCTCAGCTGCCTGATAACCGCCAGCTGGGCCGCAGGATTCACGCCTGCTCAGCTGCCTGATAATCGCCAGCTGGGCCGCAGGATTCATGCCTGCTCAGCTGCTTGATTCTTGCCTGCTGAGGCACATGATCCGTGCAGGAGAGCTACCTGATCAGCACATGAGCAGTCACTTGATCAGCGCCTCTCAGTCACCTGATCACTGCATGACAGGCACGTGATCAGTGCCTGCTGAGGTGCGGGATCAGCGCCTGCTCAGCTGCCTGTTAATCGCCAGCTGGGCCGCAGGATTCATGCCTGCTCAGCTGCCTGATAACCGCCAGCTGGGCCGCAGGATTCACGCCTTCTCAGCTGCCTGATAACCGCCAGCTGGGCGCAGGATTCACGCCTGCTCAGCTGCCTGATAACCGCCAGCTGGGCCGCAGGATTCACGCCTGCTCAGCTGCCTGTTAATCGCCAGCTGGGCCGCAGGATTCACGCCTGCTCAGCTGCCTGATAACCGCCAGCTGGGCCGCAGGATTCACGCCTTCTCAGCTGCCTGATAACCGCCAGCTGGGCGCAGGATTCACGCCTTTTCAGCTGCCTGATAACCGCCAGCTGGGCCGCAGGATTCACGCCTGCTCAGCTGCCTAATAACCGCCAGCTGGGCCGCAGGTTTCATGCCTGCTCAGCTGCCTGATAATCGCCAGCTGGGCCGCAGGATTCATGCCTGCTCAGCTGCTTGATTCTTGCCTGCTGAGGCACATCATCCGTGCAGGAGAGCTACCTGATCAGCACATGAGCAGTCACATGATCAGCGCCTCTCAGTCACCTGATCACTGCATGACAGGCACGTGATCAGTGCCTGCTGAGGTGCGGGATCAGTGCCTGCTCAGCTGCCTGATAAGTGCCTGCTGAGGCGCGGGATCAGCGCCCGCTCAGCTGCCTGATAAGTGCCTGCTGAGGTGCGGGATTCACGCCCGCTCAGCTGCCTGATAACCGCCAGCTGGGCCGCAGGATTCACGCCTGCTCAGCTGCCTGATAACCGCCAGCTGGGCCGCAGGATTCACGCCTGCTCAGCTGCCTGATAACCGCCAGTTATGCCGCAGGATTCACGCCTGCTCAGCTGCCTGATAACCGCCAGCTGGGCCGCAGGATTCACGCCTGCTCAGCTGCCTGATAACCGCCAGCTGGGCCGCAGGATTCACGCCTGCTCAGCTGCCTGATAACCGCCAGCTGGGCCGCAGGATTCACGCCTGCTCAGCTGCCTGATAACCGCCAGCTGGGCCGCAGGATTCACGCCTGCTCAGCTGCCTGATAACCGCCAGCTGGGCCGCAGGATTCACGCCTGCTCAGCTGCCTGATAACCGCCAGCTGGGCCGCAGGATTCACGCCTGCTCAGCTGCCTGATAACCGCCAGCTGGGCCGCAGGATTCACGCCTGCTCAGCTGCCTGATAACCGCCAGCTGGGCCGCAGGATTCACGCCTGCTCAGCTGCCTGATAACCGCCAGCTGGGCCGCAGGATTCATGCCTGCTCAGCTGCTTGATTCTTGCCTGCTGAGGCACATCATCCGTGCAGGAGAGCTACCTGATCAGCACATGAGCAGTCACATGATCAGCGCCTCTCAGTCACCTGATCACTGCATGACAGGCACGTGATCAGTGCCTACTGAGGTGCGGGATCAGCGCCTGCTCAGCTGCCTGATAATCGTCAGCTGGGCCGCAGGATTCACGACTGCTCAGCTGCCTGATAATCGCCAGCTGGGCCGCAGGATTCACGCCTGCTCAGCTGCCTGATAACCGCCAGCTGGGCCGCAGGATTCACGCCTGCTCAGCTGCCTGATAACCGCCAGCTGTGCCGCAGGATTCACGCCTGCTCAGCTGCCTGATAACCGCCAGCTGGGCCGCAGGATTCACGCCTGCTCAGCTGCCTGATAATCGCCAGCTGGGCCGCAGGATTCATGCCTGCTCAGCTGCTTGATTCTTGCCTGCTGAGGCACATCATCCGTGCAGGAGAGCTACCTGATCAGCACATGAGCAGTCACATGATCAGCGCCTCTCAGTCACCTGATCACTGCATGACAGGCACGTGATCAGTGCCTGCTGAGGTGCGGGATCAGTGCCTGCTCAGCTGCCTGATAAGTGCCTGCTGAGGTGCAGGATCAGCGCCCGCTCAGCTGCCTGATAAGTGCCTGCTGAGGTGCGGGATTCACGCCTGCTCAGCTGCCTGATAACCGCCAGCTGGGCCGCAGGATTCACGCCTGCTCAGCTGCCTGATAACCGCCAGCTGGGCCGCAGGATTCACGCCTGCTCAGCTGCCTGATAACCGCCAGCTGGGCCGCAGGATTCACGCCTGCTCAGCTGCCTGATAACCGCCAGCTGGGCCGCAGGATTCACGCCTGCTCAGCTGCCTGATAACCGCCAGCTGGGCCGCAGGATTCACGCCTGCTCAGCTGCCTGATAACCGCCAGCTGGGCCGCAGGATTCACGCCTGCTCAGCTGCCTGATAATCGCCAGCTGGGCCGCAGGATTCATGCCTGCTCAGCTGCTTGATTCTTGCCTGCTGAGGCACATCATCCGTGCAGGAGAGCTACCTGATCAGCACATGAGCAGTCACATGATCAGCGCCTCTCAGTCACCTGATCACTGCATGACAGGCACGTGATCAGTGCCTGCTGAGGTGCGGGATCAGCGCCTGCTCAGCTGCCTGATAAGTGCCTGCTGAGGCGCGGGATCAGCGCCTGCTCAGCTGCCTGTTAATCGCCAGCTGGGCCGCAGGATGCACGCCTGCTCAGCTGCCTGATGTCCGCCAGCTGGGCCGCAGGATTCACGCCTGCTCAGCTGCCTGATAATCGCCAGCTGGGCCGCAGGATTCATGCCTGCTCAGCTGCTTGATTCTTGCCTGCTGAGGCACATCATCCGTGCAGGAGAGCTACCTGATCAGCACATGAGCAGTCACATGATCAGCGCCTCTCAGTCACCTGATCACTGCATGACAGGCACGTGATCAGTGCCTGCTGAGGTGCGGGATCAGCGCCTGCTCAGCTGCCTGATAAGTGCCTGCTGAGGTGCGGGATCAGCGCCCGCTCAGCTGCCTGATAACCGCCAGCTGGGCCGCAGGATTCACGCCTGCTCAGCTGCCTGATAACCGCCAGCTGGGCCGCAGGATTCACGCCTGCTCAGCTGCCTGATAACCGCCAGCTGGGCCGCAGGATTCACGCCTGCTCAGCTGCCTGATAACCGCCAGCTGGGCCGCAGGATTCACGCCTGCTCAGCTGCCTGATAACCGCCAGCTGGGCCGCAGGATTCACGCCTGCTCAGCTGCCTGATAACCGCCAGCTGGGCCGCAGGATTCACGCCTGCTCAGCTGCCTGATAACCGCCAGCTGGGCCGCAGGATTCACGCCTGCTCAGCTGCCTGATAACCGCCAGCTGGGCCGCGGGATTCACGCCTGCTCAGCTGCCTGATAACCGCCAGCTGGGCCGCAGGATTCACGCCTGCTCAGCTGCCTGATAACCGCCAGCTGGGCCGCAGGATTCACGCCTGCTCAGCTGCCTGATAACCGCCAGCTGGGCCGCAGGATTCACGCCTGCTCAGCTGCCTGATAACCGCCAGCTGGGCCGCAGGATTCATGCCTGCTCAGCTGCTTGATTCTTGCCTGCTGAGGCACATCATCCGTGCAGGAGAGCTACCTGATCAGCACATGAGCAGTCACATGATCAGCGCCTCTCAGTCACCTGATCACTGCATGACAGGCACGTGATCAGTGCCTGCTGAGGTGCGGGATCAGCGCCTGCTCAGCTGCCTGATAAGGGCCTGCTGAGGTGCGGGATCAGCGCCCGCTCAGCTGCCTGATAACCGCCAGCTGGGCCGCAGGATTCACGCCTGCTCAGCTGCCTGATAACCGCCAGCTGGGCCGCAGGATTCACGCCTGCTCAGCTGCCTGATAACCGCCAGCTGGGCCGCAGGATTCACGCCTGCTCAGCTGCCTGATAACCGCCAGCTGGGCCGCAGGATTCACGCCTGCTCAGCTGCCTGATAACCGCCAGCTGGGCCGCAGGATTCACGCCTGCTCAGCTGCCTGATAACCGCCAGCTGGGCCGCAGGATTCACGCCTGCTCAGCTGCCTGATAACCGCCAGCTGGGCCGCAGGATTCACGCCTGCTCAGCTGCCTGATAACCGCCAGCTGGGCCGCAGGATTCACGCCTGCTCAGCTGCCTGATAACCGCCAGCTGGGCCGCAGGATTCACGCCTGCTCAGCTGCCTGATAACCGCCAGCTGGGCCGCAGGATTCACGCCTGCTCAGCTGCCTGATAACCGCCAGCTGGGCCGCAGGATTCACGCCTGCTCAGCTGCCTGATAACCGCCAGCTGGGCCGCAGGATTCATGCCTGCTCAGCTGCTTGATTCTAGCCTGCTGAGGCACATCATCCGAGCAGGAGAGCTACCTGATCAGCACATGAGCAGTCACATGATCAGCGCCTCTCAGTCACCTGATCACTGCATGACAGGCACGTGATCAATGCCTGCTGAGGTGCGGGATCAGCGCCTGCTCAGCTGCCTGATAAGGGCCTGCTGAGGTGCCGGATCAGCGCCCGCTCAGCTGCCCGATAACCGCCAGCTGGGCCGCAGGATTCACGCCTGCTCAGCTGCCTGATAACCGCCAGCTGGGCCGCAGGATTCACGCCTGCTCAGCTGCCTGATAACCGCCAGCTGGGCCGCAGGATTCACGCCTGCTCAGCTGCCTGATAACCGCCAGCTGGGCCGCAGGATTCACGCCTGCTCAGCTGCCTGATAACCGCCAGCTGGGCCGCAGGATTCACGCCTGCTCAGCTGCCTGATAACCGCCAGCTGGGCCGCAGGATTCACGCCTGCTCAGCTGCCTGATAACCGCCAGCTGGGCCGCAGGATTCACGCCTGCTCAGCTGCCTGATAACCGCCAGCTGGGCCGCAGGATTCACGCCTGCTCAGCTGCCTGATAACCGCCAGCTGGGCCGCAGGATTCACGCCTGCTCAGCTGCCTGATAACCGCCAGCTGGGCCTCAGGATTCACGCCTGCTCAGCTGCCTGATAACCGCCAGCTGGGCCGCAGGATTCACGCCTGCTCAGCTGCCTGATAACCGCCAGCTGGGCCGCAGGATTCACGCCTGCTCAGCTGCCTGATAACCGCCAGCTGGGCCGCAGGATTCACGCCTGCTCAGCTGCCTGATAACCGCCAGCTGGGCCGCAGGATTCACGCCTGCTCAGCTGCCTGATAACCGCCAGCTGGGCCGCAGGATTCACGCCTGCTCAGCTGCCTGATAACCGCCAGCTCGGCCGCAGGATTCACGCCTGCTCAGCTGCCTGATAACCGCCAGCTGGGCCGCAGGATTCACGCCTGCTCAGCTGCCTGATAACCGCCAGCTGGGCCGCAGGATTCATGCCTGCTCAGCTGCTTGATTCTTGCCTGCTGAGGCACATCATCCGTGCAGGAGAGCTACCTGATCAGCACATGAGCAGTCACATAATCAGCGCCTCTCAGTCACCTGATCACTGCATGACAGGCACGTGATCAGTGCCTGCTGAGGTGCGGGATCAGCGCCTGCTCAGCTGCCTGATAATCGCCAGCTGGGCCGCAGGATTCACGCCTGCTCAGCTGCCTGATAACCGCCAGCTGGGCCGCAGGATTCACGCCTGCTCAGCTGCCTGATAACCGCCAGCTGGGCCGCAGGATTCACGCCTGCTCAGCTGCCTGATAACCGCCAGCTGGGCCGCAGGATTCACGCCTGCTCAGCTGCCTGATAACCGCCAGCTGGGCCGCAGGATTCACGCCTGCTCAGCTGCCTGATAACCGCCAGCTGGGCCGCAGGATTCACGCCTGCTCAGCTGCCTGATAACCGCCAGCTGGGCCGCAGGATTCACGCCTGCTCAGCTGCCTGATAACCGCCAGCTGGGCCGCAGGATTCACGCCTGCTCAGCTGCCTGATAACCGCCAGCTGGGCCGCAGGATTCACGCCTGCTCAGCTGCCTGATAATCGCCAGCTGGGCCGCAGGATTCATGCCTGCTCAGCTGCTTGATTCTTGCCTGCTGAGGCACATCATCCGTGCAGGAGAGCTACCAGATCAGCACATGAGCAGTCACATGATCAGCGCCTCTCAGTCACCTGATCACTGCATGACAGGCACGTGATCAGTGCCTGCTGAGGTGCGGGATCAGTGCCTGCTCAGCTGCCTGATAAGTGCCTGCTGAGGTGCGGGATCAGCGCCCGCTCAGCTGCCTGATAAGTGCCTGCTGAGGTGCGGGATCAGCGCCCGCTCAGCTGCCTGATAACCGCCAGCTGGGCCGCAGGATTCACGCCTGCTCAGCTGCCTGATAACCGCCAGCTGGGCCGCAGGATTCACGCCTGCTCAGCTGCCTGATAACCGCCAGCTGGGCCGCAGGATTCACGCCTGCTCAGCTGCCTGATAACCGCCAGCTGGGCCGCAGGATTCACGCCTGCTCAGCTGCCTGATAACCGCCAGCTGGGCCGCAGGATTCACGCCTGCTCAGCTGCCTGATAGCCGCCAGCTGGGCCGCAGGATTCACGCCTGCTCAGCTGCCTGATAACCGCCAGCTGGGCCGCAGGATTCACGCCTGCTCAGCTGCCTGATAACCGCCAGCTGGGCCGCAGGATTCACGCCTGCTCAGCTGCCTGATAACCGCCACCTGGGCCGCAGGATTCACGCCTGCTCAGCTGCCTGATAACCGCCAGCTCGGCCGCAGGATTCACGCCTGCTCAGCTGCCTGATAACCGCCAGCTGGGCCGCAGGATTCACGCCTGCTCAGCTGCCTGATAACCGCCAGCTGGGCCGCAGGATTCATGCCTGCTCAGCTGCTTGATTGTTGCCTGCTGAGGCACATCATCCGTGCAGGAGAGCTACCTGATCAGCACATGAGCAGTCACATGATCAGCGCCTCTCAGTCACCTGATCACTGCATGACAGGCACGTGATCAGTGCCTACTGAGGTGCGGGATCAGCGCCTGCTCAGCTGCCTGATAATCGTCAGCTGGGCCGCAGGATTCACGACTGCTCAGCTGCCTGATAATCGCCAGCTGGGCCGCAGGATTCACGCCTGCTCAGCTGCCTGATAACCGCCAGCTGGGCCGCAGGATTCACGCCTGCTCAGCTGCCTGATAACCGCCAGCTGGGCCGCAGGATTCACGCCTGCTCAGCTGCCTGATAACCGCCAGCTGGGCCGCAGGATTCTCGCCTGCTCAGCTGCCTGATAACCGCCAGCTGGGCCGCAGGATTCACGCCTGCTCAGCTGCCTGATAATCGCCAGCTGTGCCGCAGGATTCATGCCTGCTCAGCTGCTTGATTCTTGCCTGCTGAGGCACATCATCCGTGCAGGAGAGCTACCTGATCAGCACATGAGCAGTCACATGATCAGCGCCTCTCAGTCACCTGATCACTGCATGACAGGCACGTGATCAGTGCCTGCTGAGGTGCGGGATCAGTGCCTGCTCAGCTGCCTGATAAGTGCCTGCTGAGGTGCGGGATCAGGCCCGCTCAGCTGCCTGATAAGTGCCTGCTGAGGTGCGGGATCATCGCCCGCTCAGCTGCCTGATAACCGCCAGCTGGGCCGCAGGATTCACGCCTGCTCAGCTGCCTGATAACCGCCAGCTGGGCCGCAGGATTCACGCCTGCTCAGCTGCCTGATAACCGCCAGCTGGGCCGCAGGATTCACGCCTGCTCAGCTGCCTGATAACCGCCAGCTGGGCCGCAGGATTCACGCCTGCTCAGCTGCCTGATAACCGCCAGCTGGGCCGCAGGATTCACGCCTGCTCAGCTGCCTGATAACCGCCAGCTGGGCCGCAGGATTCACGCCTGCTCAGCTGCCTGATAATCGCCAGCTGGGCCGCAGGATTCATGCCTGCTCAGCTGCTTGATTCTTGCCTGCTGAGGCACATCATCCGTGCAGGAGAGCTACCTGATCAGCACATGAGCAGTCACATGATCAGCGCCTCTCAGTCACCTGATCACTGCATGACAGGCACGTGATCAGTGCCTGCTGAGGTGCGGGATCAGCGCCTGCTCAGCTGCCTGATAAGTGCCTGCTGAGGTGCGGGATCAGCGCCTGCTCAGCTGCCTGATAATCGCCAGCTGGGCCGCAGGATTCACGCCTGCTCAGCTGCCTAATAATCGCCAGCTGGGCCGCAGGATTCACGCCTGCTCAGCTGCCTGATAATCGCCAGCTGGGCCGCAGGATTCATGCCTGCTCAGCTGCTTGATTCTTGCCTGCTGAGGCACATTATCCGTGCAGGAGAGCTACCTGATCAGCACATGAGCAGTCACATGATCAGCGCCTCTCAGTCACCTGATCACTGCATGACAGGCACGTGATCAGTGCCTGCTGAGGTGCGGGATCAGCGCCTGCTCAGCTGCCTGATAAGTGCCTGCTGAGGTGCGGGATCAGCGCCCGCTCAGCTGCCTGATAACCGCCAGCTGGGCCGCAGGATTCACGCCTGCTCAGCTGCCTGATAACCGCCAGCTGGGCCGCGGGATTCACGCCTGCTCAGCTGCCTGATAACCGCCAGCTGGGCCGCAGGATTCACGCCTGCTCAGCTGCCTGATAACCGCCAGCTGGGCCGCAGGATTCACGCCTGCTCAGCTGCCTGATAACCGCCAGCTGGGCCGCAGGATTCACGCCTGCTCAGCTGCCTGATAACCGCCAGCTGGGCCGCAGGATTCACGCCTGCTCAGCTGCCTGATAACCGCCAGCTGGGCCGCAGGATTCACGCCTGCTCAGCTGCCTGATAACCGCCAGCTGGGCCGCAGGATTCACGCCTGCTCAGCTGCCTGATAACCGCCAGCTGGGCCGCAGGATTCACGCCTGCTCAGCTGCCTGATAACCGCCAGCTGGGCCGCAGGATTCACGCCTGCTCAGCTGCCTGATAACCGCCAGCTGGGCCGCAGGATTCACGCCTGCTCAGCTGCCTGATAACCGCCAGCTGGGCCGCAGGATTCATGCCTGCTCAGCTGCTTGATTCTTGCCTGCTGAGGCACATCATCCGTGCAGGAGAGCTACCTGATCAGCACATGAGCAGTCACATGATCAGCGCCTCTCAGTCACCTGATCACTGCATGACAGGCACGTGATCAGTGCCTGCTGAGGTGCGGGATCAGCGCCTGCTCAGCTGCCTGATAAGGGCCTGCTGAGGTGCGGGATCAGCGCCCGCTCAGCTGCCTGATAACCGCCAGCTGGGCCGCAGGATTCACGCCTGCTCAGCTGCCTGATAACCGCCAGCTGGGCCGCAGGATTCACGCCTGCTCAGCTGCCTGATAACCGCCAGCTGGGCCGCAGGATTCACGCCTGCTCAGCTGCCTGATAACCGCCAGCTGGGCCGCAGGATTCACGCCTGCTCAGCTGCCTGATAACCGCCAGCTGGGCCGCAGGATTCACGCCTGCTCAGCTGCCTGATAACCGCCAGCTGGGCCGCAGGATTCACGCCTGCTCAGCTGCCTGATAACCGCCAGCTGGGCCGCAGGATTCACGCCTGCTCAGCTGCCTGATAACCGCCAGCTGGGCCGCAGGATTCACGCCTGCTCAGCTGCCTGATAACCGCCAGCTGGGCCGCAGGATTCACGCCTGCTCAGCTGCCTGATAACCGCCAGCTGGGCCGCAGGATTCACGCCTGCTCAGCTGCCTGATAACCGCCAGCTGGGCCGCAGGATTCATGCCTGCTCAGCTGCTTGATTCTTGCCTGCTGAGGCACATCATCCGTGCAGGAGAGCTACCTGATCAGCACATGAGCAGTCACATGATCAGCGCCTCTCAGTCACCTGATCACTGCATGACAGGCACGTGATCAATGCCTGCTGAGGTGCGGGATCAGCGCCTGCTCAGCTGCCTGATAAGGGCCTGCTGAGGTGCCGGATCAGCGCCCGCTCAGCTGCCTGATAACCGCCAGCTGGGCCGCAGGATTCACGCCTGCTCAGCTGCCTGATAACCGCCAGCTGGGCCGCAGGATTCACGCCTGCTCAGCTGCCTGATAACCGCCAGCTGGGCCGCAGGATTCACGCCTGCTCAGCTGCCTGATAACCGCCAGCTGGGCCGCAGGATTCACGCCTGCTCAGCTGCCTGATAACCGCCAGCTGGGCCGCAGGATTCACGCCTGCTCAGCTGCCTGATAACCGCCAGCTGGGCCGCAGGATTCACGCCTGCTCAGCTGCCTGATAACCGCCAGCTGGGCCGCAGGATTCACGCCTGCTCAGCTGCCTGATAATCGCCAGCTGGGCCGCAGGATTCATGCCTGCTCAGCTGCTTGATTCTTGCCTGCTGAGGCACATCATCCGTGCAGGAGAGCTACCTGATCAGCACATGAGCAGTCACAGTCAGCGCCTCTCAGTCACCTGATCACTGCATGACAGGCACGTGATCAGTGCCTACTGAGGTGCGGGATCAGCGCCTGCTCAGCTGCCTGATAATCGTCAGCTGGGCCGCAGGATTCACGACTGCTCAGCTGCCTGATAATCGCCAGCTGGGCCGCAGGATTCACGCCTGCTCTGCTGCCTGATAACCGCCAGCTGGGCCGCAGGATTCACGCCTGCTCAGCTGCCTGATAACCGCCAGCTGGGCCGCAGGATTCACGCCTGCTCAGCTGCCTGATAACCGCCAGCTGGGCCGCAGGATTCACGCCTGCTCAGCTGCCTGATAACCGCCAGCTGGGCCGCAGGATTCACGCCTGCTCAGCTGCCTGATAATCGCCAGCTGTGCCGCAGGATTCATGCCTGCTCAGCTGCTTGATTCTTGCCTGCTGAGGCACATCATCCGTGCAGGAGAGCTACCTGATCAGCACATGAGCAGTCACATGATCAGCGCCTCTCAGTCACCTGATCACTGCATGACAGGCACGTGATCAGTGCCTGCTGAGGTGCGGGATCAGTGCCTGCTCAGCTGCCTGATAAGTGCCTGCTGAGGTGCGGGATCAGCGCCCGCTCAGCTGCCTGATAAGTGCCTGCTGAGGTGCGGGATCAGCGCCCGCTCAGCTGCCTGATAACCGCCAGCTGGGCCGCAGGATTCACGCCTGCTCAGCTGCCTGATAACCGCCAGCTGGGCCGCAGGATTCACGCCTGCTCAGCTGCCTGATAACCGCCAGCTGGGCCGCAGGATTCACGCCTGCTCAGCTGCCTGATAACCGCCAGCTGGGCCGCAGGATTCACGCCTGCTCAGCTGCCTGATAACCGCCAGCTGGGCCGCAGGATTCACGCCTGCTCAGCTGCCTGATAACCGCCAGCTGGGCCGCAGGATTCACGCCTGCTCAGCTGCCTGATAATCGCCAGCTGGGCCGCAGGATTCATGCCTGCTCAGCTGCTTGATACTTGCCTGCTGAGGCACATCATCCGTGCAGGAGAGCTACCTGATCAGCACATGAGCAGTCACATGATCAGCGCCTCTCAGTCACCTGATCACTGCATGACAGGCACGTGATCAGTGCCTGCTGAGGTGCGGGATCAGCGCCTGCTCAGCTGCCTGATAAGTGCCTGCTGAGGTGCGGGATCAGCGCCTGCTCAGCTGCCTGATAATCGCCAGCTGGGCCGCAGGATTCACGCCTGCTCAGCTGCCTGATAATCGCCAGCTGGGCCGCAGGATTCACGCCTGCTCAGCTGCCTGATAATCGCCAGCTGGGCCGCAGGATTCATGCCTGCTCAGCTGCTTGATTCTTGCCTGCTGAGGCACATCATCCGTGCAGGAGAGCTACCTGATCAGCACATGAGCAGTCACATGATCAGCGCCTCTCAGTCACCTGATCACTGCATGACAGGCACGTGATCAGTGCCTGCTGAGGTGCGGGATCAGCGCCTGCTCAGCTGCCTGATAAGTGCCTGCTGAGGTGCGGGATCAGCGCCCGCTCAGCTGCCTGATAACCGCCAGCTGGGCCGCAGGATTCACGCCTGCTCAGCTGCCTGATAACCGCCAGCTGGGCCGCAGGATTCACGCCTGCTCAGCTGCCTGATAACCGCCAGCTGGGCCGCAGGATTCACGCCTGCTCAGCTGCCTGATAACCGCCAGCTGGGCCGCAGGATTCACGCCTGCTCAGCTGCCTGATAACCGCCAGCTGGGCCGCAGGATTCACGCCTGCTCAGCTGCCTGATAACCGCCAGCTGGGCCGCAGGATTCACGCCTGCTCAGCTGCCTGATAACCGCCAGCTGGGCCGCAGGATTCACGCCTGCTCAGCTGCCTGATAACCGCCAGCTGGGCCGCAGGATTCATGCCTGCTCAGCTGCTTGATTCTTGCCTGCTGAGGCACATCATCCGTGCAGGAGAGCTACCTGATCAGCACATGAGCAGTCACATGATCAGCGCCTCTCAGTCACCTGATCACTGCATGACAGGCACGTGATCAGTGCCTACTGAGGTGCGGGATCAGCGCCTGCTCAGCTGCCTGATAAGGGCCTGCTGAGGTGCGGGATCAGCGCCCGCTCAGCTGCCTGATAACCGCCAGCTGGGCCGCAGGATTCACGCCTGCTCAGCTGCCTGATAACCGCCAGCTGGGCCGCAGGATTCACGCCTGCTCAGCTGCCTGATAACCGCCAGCTGGGCCGCAGGATTCACGCCTGCTCAGCTGCCTGATAACCGCCAGCTGGGCCGCAGGATTCACGCCTGCTCAGCTGCCTGATAACCGCCAGCTGGGCCGCAGGATTCACGCCTGCTCAGCTGCCTGATAACCGCCAGCTGGGCCGCAGGATTCACGCCTGCTCAGCTGCCTGATAACCGCCAGCTGGGCCGCAGGATTCACGCCTGCTCAGCTGCCTGATAACCGCCAGCTGGGCCGCAGGATTCACGCCTGCTCAGCTGCCTGATAACCGCCAGCTGGGCCGCAGGATTCACGCCTGCTCAGCTGCCTGATAACCGCCAGCTGGGCCGCAGGATTCACGCCTGCTCAGCTGCCTGATAACCGCCAGCTGGGCCGCAGGATTCACGCCTGCTCAGCTGCCTGATAACCGCCAGCTGGGCCGCAGGATTCATGCCTGCTCAGCTGCTTGATTCTTGCCTGCTGAGGCACATCATCCGTGCAGGAGAGCTACCTGATCAGCACATGAGCAGTCACATGATCAGCGCCTCTCAGTCACCTGATCACTGCATGACAGGCACGTGATCAATGCCTGCTGAGGTGCGGGATCAGCGCCTGCTCAGCTGCCTGATAAGGGCCTGCTGAGGTGCCGGATCAGCGCCCGCTCAGCTGCCTGATAACCGCCAGCTGGGCCGCAGGATTCACGCCTGCTCAGCTGCCTGATAACCGCCAGCTGGGCCGCAGGATTCACGCCTGCTCAGCTGCCTGATAACCGCCAGCTGGGCCGCAGGATTCACGCCTGCTCAGCTGCCTGATAACCGCCAGCTGGGCCGCAGGATTCACGCCTGCTCAGCTGCCTGATAACCGCCAGCTGGGCCGCAGGATTCACGCCTGCTCAGCTGCCTGATAACCGCCAGCTGGGCCGCAGGATTCACGCCTGCTCAGCTGCCTGATAACCGCCAGCTGGGCCGCAGGATTCACGCCTGCTCAGCTGCCTGATAACCGCCAGCTGGGCCGCAGGATTCACGCCTGCTCAGCTGGCTGATAACCGCCAGCTGGGCCGCAGGATTCACGCCTGCTCAGCTGCCTGATAACCGCCAGCTGGGCCGCAGGATTCATGCCTACTCAGCTGCTTGATTCTTGCCTGCTGAGGCACATCATCCGTGCAGGAGAGCTACCTGATCAGCACATGAGCAGTCACATGATCAGCGCCTCTCAGTCACCTGATCACTGCATGACAGGCACGTGATCAGTGCCTGCTGAGGTGCGGGATCAGCGCCTGCTCAGCTGCCTGATAAGTGCCTGCTGAGGTGCGGGATCAGCGCCCGCTCAGCTGCCTGATAACCGCCAGCTGGGCCGCAGGATTCACGCCTGCTCAGCTGCCTGATAACCGCCAGCTGGGCCGCAGGATTCACGCCTGCTCAGCTGCTTGATTCTTGCCTGCTGAGGCACATGATCCGTGCAGGAGAGCTACCTGATCAGCACATGAGCAGTCACATGATCAGCGCCTCTCCGTCACCTGATCACTGCATGACAGGCACGTGATCAGTGCCTGCTGAGGTGCGGGATCAGCGCCTGCTCAGCTGCCTGATAATCGCCAGCTGGGCCGCAGGATTCACGCCTGCTCAGCTGCCTGATAACCGCCAGCTGGGCCGCAGGATTCACGCCTGCTCAGCTGCCTGATAACCGCCAGCTGGGCCGCAGGATTCACGCCTGCTCAGCTGCCTGATAACCGCCAGCTGGGCCGCAGGATTCACGCCTGCTCAGCTGCCTGATAACCGCCAGCTGGGCCGCAGGATTCACGCCTGCTCAGCTGCCTGATAACCGCCAGCTGGGCCGCAGGATTCACGCCTGCTCAGCTGCCTGATAACCGCCAGCTGGGCCGCAGGATTCACGCCTGCTCAGCTGCCTGATAACCGCCAGCTGGGCCGCAGGATTCACGCCTGCTCAGCTGCCTGATAACCGCCAGCTGGGCCGCAGGATTCACGCCTGCTCAGCTGCCTGATAACCGCCAGCTGGGCCGCAGGATTCACGCCTGCTCAGCTGCCTGATAACTGCCAGCTGGGCCGCAGGATTCACGCCTGCTCAGCTGCCTGATAATCGCCAGCTGGGCCGCAGGATTCATGCCTGCTCAGCTGCTTGATTCTTGCCTGCTGAGGCACATCATCCGTGCAGGAGAGCTACCTGATCAGCACATGAGCAGTCACATGATCAGCGCCTCTCAGTCACCTGATCACTGCATGACAGGCACGTGATCAGTGCCTGCTGAGGTGCGGGATCAGTGCCTGCTCAGCTGCCTGATAAGTGCCTGCTGAGGTGCGGGATCAGCGCCCGCTCAGCTGCCTGATAAGTGCCTGCTGAGGTGCGGGATCAGCGCCCGCTCAGCTGCCTGATAACCGCCAGCTGGGCCGCAGGATTCACGCCTGCTCAGCTGCCTGATAACCGCCAGCTGGGCCGCAGGATTCACGCCTGCTCAGCTGCCTGATAACGGCCAGCTGGGCCGCAGGATTCACGCCTGCTCAGCTGCCTGATAACCGCCAGCTGGGCCGCAGGAATCACGCCTGCTCAGCTGCCTGATAACCGCCAGCTGGGCCGCAGGATTCACGCCTGCTCAGCTGCGTGATAATCACCAGCTGGGCCGCAGGATTCATACCTGCTCAGCTGCTTGATTCTTGCCTGCTGAGGCACATCATCCGTGCAGGAGAGCTACCTGATCAGCACATGAGCAGTCACATGATCAGCGCCTCTCAGTCACCTGATCACTGCATGACAGGCACGTGATCAGTGCCTGCTGAGGTGCGGGATCAGCGCCTGCTCAGCTGCCTGATAAGTGCCTGCTGAGGTGCGGGATCAGCGCCTGCTCAGCTGCCTGATAAACGCCAGCTGGGCCGCAGGATTCACGCCTGCTCAGCTGCCTGATAATCGCCAGCTGGGCCGCAGGATTCACGCCTGCTCAGCTGCCTGATAATCGCCAGCTGGGCCGCAGGATTCATGCCTGCTCAGCTGCTTGATTCTTGCCTGCTGAGGCACATCATCCGTGCAGGAGAGCTACCTGATCAGCACATGAGCAGTCACATGATCAGCGCCTCTCAGTCACCTGATCACTGCATGACAGGCACGTGATCAGTGCCTGCTGAGGTGCGGGATCAGCGCCTGCTCAGCTGCCTGATAAGTGCCTGCTGAGGTGCGGGATCAGCGCCTGCTCAGCTGCCTGATAATCGCCAGCTGGGCCGCAGGATTCACGCCTTCTCAGCTGCCTGATAAGTGCCTGCTGAGGTGCGGGATCAGCGCCTGCTCAGCTGCCTGATAATCGCCAGCTGGGCCGCAGGATTCACGCCTGCTCAGCTGCCAGATAATCGCCAGCTGGGCCGCAGGATTCACGCCTGCTCAGCTGCCTGATAACCGCCAGCTGGGCCGCAGGATTCACGCCTGCTCAGCTGCCTGATAACCGCCAGCTGGGCCGCAGGATTCACGCCTGCTCAGCTGCCTGATAACCGCCAGCTGGGCCGCAGGATTCACGCCTGCTCAGCTGCCTGATAACCGCCAGCTGGGCCGCAGGATTCACGCCTGCTCAGCTGCCTGATAACCGCCAGCTGGGCCGCAGGATTCACGCCTGCTCAGCTGCCTGATAACCGCCAGCTGGGCCGCAGGATTCACGCCTGCTCAGCTGCCTGATAACCGCCAGCTGGGCCGCAGGATTCACGCCTGCTCAGCTGCCTGATAACCGCCAGCTGGGCCGCAGGATTCACGCCTGCTCAGCTGCCTGATAACCGCCAGCTGGGCCGCAGGATTCACGCCTGCTCAGCTGCCTGATAACCGCCAGCTGGGCCTCAGGATTCACGCCTGCTCAGCTGCCTGATAACCGCCAGCTGGGCCGCAGGATTCACGCCTGCTCAGCTGCCTGATAACCGCCAGCTGGGCCGCAGGATTCACGCCTGCTCAGCTGCCTGATAACCGCCAGCTGGGCCGCAGGATTCACGCCTGCTCAGCTGCCTGATAACCGCCAGCTGGGCCGCAGGATTCACGCCTGCTCAGCTGCCTGATAACCGCCAGCTGGGCCGCAGGATTCACGCCTGCTCAGCTGCCTGATAACCGCCAGCTCGGCCGCAGGATTCACGCCTGCTCAGCTGCCTGATAACCGCCAGCTGGGCCGCAGGATTCACGCCTGCTCAGCTGCCTGATAACCGCCAGCTGGGCCGCAGGATTCATGCCTGCTCAGCTGCTTGATTCTTGCCTGCTGAGGCACATCATCCGTGCAGGAGAGCTACCTGATCAGCACATGAGCAGTCACATGATCAGCGCCTCTCAGTCACCTGATCACTGCATGACAGGCACGTGATCAGTGCCTGCTGAGGTGCGGGATCAGCGCCTGCTCAGCTGCCTGATAATCGCCAGCTGGGCCGCAGGATTCACGCCTGCTCAGCTGCCTGATAACCGCCAGCTGGGCCGCAGGATTCACGCCTGCTCAGCTGCCTGATAACCGCCAGCTGGGCCGCAGGATTCACGCCTGCTCAGCTGCCTGATAACCGCCAGCTGGGCCGCAGGATTCACGCCTGCTCAGCTGCCTGATAACCGCCAGCTGGGCCGCAGGATTCACGCCTGCTCAGCTGCCTGATAACCGCCAGCTGGGCCGCAGGATTCACGCCTGCTCAGCTGCCTGATAACCGCCAGCTGGGCCGCAGGATTCACGCCTGCTCAGCTGCCTGATAACCGCCAGCTGGGCCGCAGGATTCACGCCTGCTCAGCTGCCTGATAACCGCCAGCTGGGCCGCAGGATTCACGCCTGCTCAGCTGCCTGATAATCGCCAGCTGGGCCGCAGGATTCATGCCTGCTCAGCTGCTTGATTCTTGCCTGCTGAGGCACATCATCCGTGCAGGAGAGCTACCTGATCAGCACATGAGCAGTCACATGATCAGCGCCTCTCAGTCACCTGATCACTGCATGACAGGCACGTGATCAGTGCCTGCTGAGGTGCGGGATCAGTGCCTGCTCAGCTGCCTGATAAGTGCCTGCTGAGGTGCGGGATCAGCGCCCGCTCAGCTGCCTGATAAGTGCCTGCTGAGGTGCGGGATCAGCGCCCGCTCAGCTGCCTGATAACCGCCAGCTGGGCCGCAGGATTCACGCCTGCTCAGCTGCCTGATAACCGCCAGCTGGGCCGCAGGATTCACGCCTGCTCAGCTGCCTGATAACCGCCAGCTGGGCCGCAGGATTCACGCCTGCTCAGCTGCCTGATAACCGCCAGCTGGGCCGCAGGATTCACGCCTGCTCAGCTGCCTGATAACCGCCAGCTGGGCCGCAGGATTCACGCCTGCTCAGCTGCCTGATAACCGCCAGCTGGGCCGCAGGATTCACGCCTGCTCAGCTGCCTGATAATCGCCAGCTGGGCCGCAGGATTCATGCCTGCTCAGCTGCTTGATTCTTGCCTGCTGAGGCACATCATCCGTGCAGGAGAGCTACCTGATCAGCACATGAGCAGTCACATGATCAGCGCCTCTCAGTCACCTGATCACTGCATGACAGGCACGTGATCAGTGCCTGCTGAGGTGCGGGATCAGCGCCTGCTCAGCTGCCTGATAAGTGCCTGCTGAGGTGCGGGATCAGCGCCTGCTCAGCTGCCTGATAATCGCCAGCTGGGCCGCAGGATTCACGCCTGCTCAGCTGCCTGATAATCGCCAGCTGGGCCGCAGGATTCACGCCTGCTCAGCTGCCTGATAATCGCCAGCTGGGCCGCAGGATTCATGCCTGCTCAGCTGCTTGATTCTTGCCTGCTGAGGCACATCATCCGTGCAGGAGAGCTACCTGATCAGCACATGAGCATTCACATGATCAGCGCCTCTCAGTCACCTGATCACTGCATGACAGGCACGTGATCAGTGCCTGCTGAGGTGCGGGATCAGCGCCTGCTCAGCTGCCTGATAAGTGCCTGCTGAGGTGCGGGATCAGCGCCTGCTCAGCTGCCTGATAATCGCCAGCTGGGCCGCAGGATTCACGCCTGCTCAGCTGCCTGATAAGTGCCTGCTGAGGTGCGGGATCAGCGCCTGCTCAGCTGCCTGATAACCGCCAGCTGGGCCGCAGGATTCACGCCTGCTCAGCTGCCTGATAAGTGCCTGCTGAGGTGCGGGATCAGAGCCTGCTCAGCTGCCTGATAATCGCCAGCTGGGCCGCAGGATTCACGCCTGCTCAGCTGCCAGATAATCGCCAGCTGGGCCGCAGGATTCACGCCTGCTCAGCTGCCTGATAACCGCCAGCTGGGCCGCAGGATTCACGCCTGCTCAGCTGCCTGATAACCGCCAGCTGGGCCGCAGGATTCACGCCTGCTCAGCTGCCTGATAACCGCCAGCTGGGCCGCAGGATTCACGCCTGCTCAGCTGCCTGATAACCGCCAGCTGGGCCGCAGGATTCACGCCTGCTCAGCTGCCTGATAACCGCCAGCTGGGCCGCAGGATTCACGCCTGCTCAGCTGCCTGATAACCGCCAGCTGGGCCGCAGGATTCACGCCTGCTCAGCTGCCTGATAACCGCCAGCTGGGCTGCAGGATTCACGCCTGCTCAGCTGCCTGATAACCGCCAGCTGGGCCGCAGGATTCACGCCTGCTCAGCTGCCTGATAACCGCCAGCTGGGCCGCAGGATTCACGCCTGCTCAGCTGCCTGATAACCGCCAGCTGGGCCGCAGGATTCACGCCTGCTCAGCTGCCTGATAACCGCCAGCTGGGCCGCAGGATTCACGCCTGCTCAGCTGCCTGATAACCGCCAGCTGGACCGCAGGATTCACGCCTGCTCAGCTGCCTGATAACCGCCAGCTGGGCCGCAGGATTCACGCCTGCTCAGCTGCCTGATAACCGCCAGCTGGGCCGCAGGATTCACGCCTGCTCAGCTGCCTGATAACCGCCAGCTGGGCCGCAGGATTCACGCCTGCTCAGCTGCCTGATAACCGCCAGCTGGGCCGCAGGATTCACGCCTGCTCAGCTGCCTGATAACCGCCAGCTGGGCCGCAGGATTCACGCCTGCTCAGCTGCCTGATAACCGCCAGCTGGGCCGCAGGATTCACGCCTGCTCAGCTGCCTGATAACCGCCAGCTGGGCCGCAGGATTCACGCCTGCTCAGCTGCCTGATAACCGCCAGCTGGGCCGCAGGATTCACGCCTGCTCAGCTGCCTGATAACCGCCACCTGGGCCGCAGGATTCACGCCTGCTCAGCTGCCTGATAACCGCCAGCTCGGCCGCAGGATTCACGCCTGCTCAGCTGCCTGATAACCGCCAGCTGGGCCGCAGGATTCACGCCTGCTCAGCTGCCTGATAACCGCCAGCTGGGCCGCAGGATTCATGCCTGCTCAGCTGCTTGATTCTTGCCTGCTGAGGCACATCATCCGTGCAGGAGAGCTACCTGATCAGCACATGAGCAGTCACATGATCAGCGCCTCTCAGTCACCTGATCACTGCATGACAGGCACGTGATCAGTGCATGCTGAGGTGCGGGATCAGCGCCTGCTCAGCTGCCTGATAATCGTCAGCTGGGCCGCAGGATTCACGCCTGCTCAGCTGCCTGATAATCGCCAGCTGGGCCGCAGGATTCACGCCTGCTCAGCTGCCTGATAACCGCCACCTGGGCCGCAGGATTCACGCCTGCTCAGCTGCCTGATAACCGCCAGCTGGGCCGCAGGATTCACGCCTGCTCAGCTGCCTGATAACCGCCAGCTGGGCCGCAGGATTCACGCCTGCTCAGCTGCCTGATAACCGCCAGCTGGGCCGCAGGATTCACGCCTGCTCAGCTGCCTGATAACCGCCAGCTGGGCCGCAGGATTCACGCCTGCTCAGCTGCCTGATAACCGCCAGCTGGGCCGCAGGATTCACGCCTGCTCAGCTGCCTGATAACCGCCAGCTGGGCCGCAGGATTCACGCCTGCTCAGCTGCCTGATAACCGCCAGCTGGGCCGCAGGATTCACGCCTGCTCAGCTGCCTGATAATCGCCAGCTGGGCCGCAGGATTCATGCCTGCTCAGCTGCTTGATTCTTGCCTGCTGAGGCACATCATCCGTGCAGGAGAGCTACCTGATCAGCACATGAGCAGTCACATGATCAGCGCCTCTCAGTCACCTGATCACTGCATGACAGGCACGTGATCAGTGCCTGCTGAGGTGCGGGATCAGTGCCTGCTCAGCTGCCTGATAAGTGCCTGCTGAGGTGCGGGATCAGCGCCCGCTCAGCTGCCTGATAAGTGCCTGCTGAGGTGCGGGATCAGCGCCCGCTCAGCTGCCTGATAACCGCCAGCTGGGCCGCAGGATTCACGCCTGCTCAGCTGCCTGATAACCGCCAGCTGGGCCGCAGGATTCACGCCTGCTCAGCTGCCTGATAACCGCCAGCTGGGCCGCAGGATTCACGCCTGCTCAGCTGCCTGATAACCGCCAGCTGGGCCGCAGGATTCACGCCTGCTCAGCTGCCTGATAACCGCCAGCTGGGCCGCAGGATTCACGCCTGCTCAGCTGCCTGATAACCGCCAGCTGGGCCGCAGGATTCACGCCTGCTCAGCTGCCTGATAATCGCCAGCTGGGCCGCAGGATTCATGCCTGCTCAGCTGCTTGATTCTTGCCTGCTGAGGCACATCATCCGTGCAGGAGAGCTACCTGATCAGCACATGAGCAGTCACATGATCAGCGCCTCTCAGTCACCTGATCACTGCATGACAGGCACGTGATCAGTGCCTGCTGAGGTGCGGGATCAGCGCCTGCTCAGCTGCCTGATAAGTGCCTGCTGAGGTGCGGGATCAGCGCCTGCTCAGCTGCCTGATAATCGCCAGCTGGGCCGCAGGATTCACGCCTGCTCAGCTGCCTGATAATCGCCAGCTGGGCCGCAGGATTCACGCCTGCTCAGCTGCCTGATAATCGCCAGCTGGGCCGCAGGATTCATGCCTGCTCAGCTGCTTGATTCTTGCCTGCTGAGGCACATCATCCGTGCAGGAGAGCTACCTGATCAGCACATGAGCAGTCACATGATCAGCGCCTCTCAGTCACCTGATCACTGCATGACAGGCACGTGATCAGTGCCTGCTGAGGTGCGGGATCAGCGCCTGCTCAGCTGCATGATAAGTGCCTGCTGAGGTGCGGGATCAGCGCCTGCTCAGATGCCTGATAATCGCCAGCTGGGCCGCAGGATTCACGCCTGCTCAGCTGCCTGATAAGTGCCTGCTGAGGTGCGGGATCAGCGCCTGCTCAGCTGCCTGATAATCGCCAGCTGGGCCGCAGGATTCACGCCTGCTCAGCTGCCAGATAATCGCCAGCTGGGCCGCGGGATTCACGCCTGCTCAGCTGCCTGATAACCGCCAGCTGGGCCGCAGGATTCACGCCTGTTCAGCTGCCTGATAACCGCCAGCTGGGCCGCAGGATTCACGCCTGCTCAGCTGCCTGATTATCGCCAGCTGGGCCGCAGGATTCATGCCTGCTCAGCTGCTTGATTCTTGCCTGCTGAGGCACATCATCCGTGCAGGAGAGCTACCTAATCAGCACATGAGCAGTCACATGATCAGCGCCTCTCAGTCACCTGATCACTGCATGACAGGCACGTGATCAGTGCCTGCTGAGGTGCGGGATCAGCGCCTGCTCAGCTGCCTGATAAGCGCCTGCTGAGGCGCGGGATCAGCGCCCGCTCAGCTGCCTGATAACCGCCAGCTGGGCCGCAGGATTCACGCCTGCTCAGCTGCCTGATAACCGCCAGCTGGGCCGCAGGATTCACGCCTGCTCAGCTGCCTGATAACCGCCAGCTGGGCCGCAGGATTCACGCCTGCTCAGCTGCCTGATAACCGCCAGCTGGGCCGCAGGATTCACGCCTGCTCAGCTGCCTGATAACCGCCAGCTGGGCCGCAGGATTCACGCCTGCTCAGCTGCCTGATAACCGCCAGCTGGGCCGCAGGATTCACGCCTGCTCAGCTGCCTGATAACCGCCAGCTGGGCCGCAGGATTCACGCCTGCTCAGCTGCCTGATAACCGCCAGCTGGGCCGCAGGATTCACGCCTGCTCAGCTGCCTGATAACCGCCAGCTGGGCCGCAGGATTCACGCCTGCTCAGCTGCCTGATAACCGCCAGCTGGGCCGCAGGATTCACGCCTGCTCAGCTGCCTGATAACCGCCAGCTGGGCCGCAGGATTCACGCCTGCTCAGCTGCCTGATAACCGCCAGCTGGGCCGCAGGATTCACGCCTGCTCAGCTGCCTGATAACCGCCAGCTGGGCCACAGGATTCATGCCTGCTCAGCTGCTTGATTCTTGCCTGCTGAGGCACATCATCCGTGCAGGAGAGCTACCTGATCAGCACATGAGCAGTCACATGATCAGCGCCTCTCAGTCACCTGATCACTGCATGACAGGCACGTGATCAGTGCCTGCTGAGGTGCGGGATCAGCGCCTGCTCAGCTGCCTGATAAGCGCCTGCTGAGGTGCGGGATCAGCGCCCGCTCAGCTGCCTGATAACCGCCAGCTGGGCCGCAGGATTCACGCCTGCTCAGCTGCCTGATAACCGCCAGCTGGGCCGCAGGATTCACGCCTGCTCAGCTGCCTGATAACCGCCAGCTGGGCCGCAGGTTTCACGCCTGCTCAGCTGCCTGATAACCGCCAGCTGGGCCGCAGGATTCACGCCTGCTCAGCTGCCTGATAACCGCCAGCTGGGCCGCAGGATTCACGCCTGCTCAGCTGCCTGATAACCGCCAGCTGGGCCGCAGGATTCACGCCTGCTCAGCTGCCTGATAACCGCCAGCTGGGCCGCAGGATTCACGCCTGCTCAGCTGCCTGATAACCGCCAGCTGGGCCGCAGGATTCACGCCTGCTCAGCTGCCTGATAACCGCCAGCTGGGCCGCAGGATTCACGACTGCTCAGCTGCCTGATAACCGCCAGCTGAGCCGCAGGATTCACGCCTGCTCAGCTGCCTGATAATCGCCAGCTGGGCCGCAGGATTCATGCCTGCTCAGCTGCTTGATTCTTGCCTGCTGAGGCACATCATCCGTGCAGGAGAGCTACCTGATCAGCACATGAGCAGTCACATGATCAGCGCCTCTCAGTCACCTGATCACTGCATGAAAGGCACGTGATCAGTGCCTGCTGATGTGCGGCATCAGCGCCTGCTCAGCTGCCTGATAAGTGCCTGCTGAGGTGCGGGATCAGCGCCCGCTCAGCTGCCTGATTACCGCCAGCTGGGCCGCAGGATTCACGCCCGCTCAGCTGCCTGATAACCGCCAGCTGGGCCGCAGGATTCACGCCCGCTCAGCTGCCTGATAACCGCCAGCTGGGCCGCAGGATTCACGCCCGCTCAGCTGCCTGATAACCGCCAGCTGGGCCGCAGGATTCACGCCCGCTCAGCTGCCTGATAACCGCCAGCTGGGCCGCAGGATTCACGCCTGCTCAGCTGCCTGATAACCGCCAGCTGGGCCGCAGGATTCACGCCTGCTCAGCTGCCTGATAACCGCCAGCTGGGCCGCAGGATTCACGCCTGCTCAGCTGCCTGATAATCGCCAGCTGGGCTGCAGGATTCATGCCTGCTCAGCTGCTTGATTCTTGCCTGCTGAGGCACATGATCCGTGCAGGAGAGCTACCTGATCAGCACATGAGCAGTCACATGATCAGCGCCTCTCCGTCACCTGATCACTGCATGACAGGCACGTGATCAGTGCCTGCTGAGGTGCGGGATCAGCGCCTGCTCAGCTGCCTGATAATCGCCAGCTGGGCCGCAGGATTCACGCCTGCTCAGCTGCCTGATAACCGCCAGCTGGGCCGCAGGATTCACGCCTGCTCAGCTGCCTGATAACCGCCAGCTGGGCCGCAGGATTCACGCCTGCTCAGCTGCCTGATAAGTGCCTGCTGGGGTGCAGGATCAGCGCCTGCTCAGCTGTCTGATAATCGCCAGCTGGGCCGCAGGATTCACGCCTGCTCAGCTGCCAGATAACCGCCAGCTGGGCCGCAGGATTCACGCCTGCTCAGCTGCCTGATAACCGCCAGCTGGGCCGCAGGATTCACGCCTGTTCAGCTGCCTGATAACCGCCAGCTGGGCCGCAGGATTCACGCCTGCTCAGCTGCCTGATTATCGCCAGCTGGGCCGCAGGATTCATGCCTGCTCAGCTGCTTGATTCTTGCCTGCTGAGGCACATCATCCGTGCAGGAGAGCTACCTAATCAGCACATGAGCAGTCACATGATCAGCGCCTCTCAGTCACCTGATCACTGCATGACAGGCACGTGATCAGTGCCTGCTGAGGTGCGGCATCAGCGCCTGCTCAGCTGCCTGATAAGTGCCTGCTGAGGTGCGGGATCAGCGCCCGCTCAGCTGCCTGATAACCGCCAGCTGGGCCGCAGGATTCACGCCTGCTCAGCTGCCTGATAACCGCCAGCTGGGCCGCAGGATTCACGCCTGCTCAGCTGCCTGATAACCGCCAGCTGGGCCGCAGGATTCACGCCTGCTCAGCTGCCTGATAACCGCCAGCTGGGCCGCAGGATTCACGCCTGCTCAGCTGCCTGATAACCGCCAGCTGGGCCGCAGGATTCACGCCTGCTCAGCTGCCTGATAACCGCCAGCTGGGCCGCAGGATTCACGCCTGCTCAGCTGCCTGATAACCGCCAGCTGGGCCGCAGGATTCACGCCTGCTCAGCTGCCTGATAACCGCCAGCTGGGCCGCAGGATTCACGCCTGCTCAGCTGCCTGATAACCGCCAGCTGGGCCGCAGGATTCACGCCTGCTCAGCTGCCTGATAACCGCCAGCTGGGCCGCAGGATTCACGCCTGCTCAGCTGCCTGATAACCGCCAGCTGGGCCGCAGGATTCACGCCTGCTCAGCTGCCTGATAACCGCCAGCTGGGCCGCAGGATTCACGCCTGCTCAGCTGCCTGATAATCGCCAGCTGGGCCGCAGGATTCATGCCTGCTCAGCTGCTTGATTCTTGCCTGCTGAGGCACATCATCCGTGCAGGAGAGCTACCTGATCAGCACATGAGCAGTCACATGATCAGCGCCTCTCAGTCACCTGATCACTGCATGACAGGCACGTGATCAGTGCCTGCTGAGGTGCGGGATCAGCGCCTGCTCAGCTGCCTGATAAGGGCCTGCTGAGGTGCGGGATCAGCGCCCGCTCAGCTGCCTGATAACCGCCAGCTGGGCCGCAGGATTCACGCCTGCTCAGCTGCCTGATAACCGCCAGCTGGGCCGCAGGATTCACGCCTGCTCAGCTGCCTGATAACCGCCAGCTGGGCCGCAGGTTTCACGCCTGCTCAGCTGCCTGATAACCGCCAGCTGGGCCGCAGGATTCACGCCTGCTCAGCTGCCTGATAACCGCCAGCTGGGCCGCAGGATTCACGCCTGCTCAGCTGCCTGATAACCGCCAGCTGGGCCGCAGGATTCACGCCTGCTCAGCTGCCTGATAACCGCCAGCTGGGCCGCAGGATTCACGCCTGCTCAGCTGCCTGATAACCGCCAGCTGGGCCGCAGGATTCACGCCTGCTCAGCTGCCTGATAACCGCCAGCTGGGCCGCAGGATTCACGCCTGCTCAGCTGCCTGATTATCGCCAGCTGGGCCGCAGGATTCATGCCTGCTCAGCTGCTTGATTCTTGCCTGCTGAGGCACATCATCCGTGCAGGAGAGCTACCTAATCAGCACATGAGCAGTCACATGATCAGCGCCTCTCAGTCACCTGATCACTGCATGACAGGCACGTGATCAGTGCCTGCTGAGGTGCGGCATCAGCGCCTGCTCAGCTGCCTGATAAGTGCCTGCTGAGGTGCGGGATCAGCGCCCGCTCAGCTGCCTGATAACCGCCAGCTGGGCCGCAGGATTCACGCCTGCTCAGCTGCCTGATAACCGCCAGCTGGGCCGCAGGATTCACGCCTGCTCAGCTGCCTGATAACCGCCAGCTGGGCCGCAGGATTCACGCCTGCTCAGCTGCCTGATAACCGCCAGCTGGGCCGCAGGATTCACGCCTGCTCAGCTGCCTGATAACCGCCAGCTGGGCCGCAGGATTCTCGCCTGCTCAGCTGCCTGATAACCGCCAGCTGGGCCGCAGGATTCACGCCTGCTCAGCTGCCTGATAACCGCCAGCTGGGCCGCAGGATTCACGCCTGCTCAGCTGCCTGATAATCGCCAGCTGGGCCGCAGGATTCATGCCTGCTCAGCTGCTTGATTCTTGCCTGCTGAGGCACATGATCCGTGCAGGAGAGCTACCTGATCAGCACATGAGCAGTCACATGATCAGCGCCTCTCAGTCACCTGATCACTGCATGAAAGGCACGTGATCAGTGCCTGCTGAGGTGCGGGATCAGCGCCTGCTCAGCTGCCTGATAATGCCAGCTGGGCCGCAGGATTCAGGCCTGCTCAGCTGCCTGATAACCGCCAGCTGGGCCGCAGGATTCACGCCTGCTCAGCTGCCTGATAACCGCCAGCTGGGCCGCAGGATTCACGCCTGCTCAGCTGCCTGATAACCGCCAGCTGGGCCGCAGGATTCACGCCTGCTCAGCTGCCTGATAACCGCCAGCTGGGCCGCAGGATTCACGCCTGCTCAGCTGCCTGATAACCGCCAGCTGGGCCGCAGGATTCACGCCTGCTCAGCTGCCTGATAACCGCCAGCTGGGCCGCAGGATTCACGCCTGCTCAGCTGCCTGATAACCGCCAGCTGGGCCGCAGGATTCATGCCTGCTCAGCTGCCTGATAATCGCCAGCTGGGCCGCAGGATTCATGCCTGCTCAGCTGCTTGATTCTTGCCTGCTGAGGCACATGATCCGTGCAGGAGAGCTACCTGATCAGCACATGAGCAGTCACATGATCAGCGCCTCTCAGTCACCTGATCACTGCATGACAGGCACGTGATCAGTGCCTGCTGAGGTGCGGGATCAGCGCCTGCTCAGCTGCCTGATAATCGCCAGCTGGGCCGCAGGATTCATGCCTGCTCAGCTGCCTGATAACCGCCAGCTGGGCCGCAGGATTCACGCCTGCTCAGCTGCCTGATAACCGCCAGCTGGGCCGCAGGATTCACGCCTGCTCAGCTGCCTGATAACCGCCAGCTGGGACGCAGGATTCACGCCTGCTCAGCTGCCTGATAACCGCCAGCTGGGCCGCAGGATTCATGCCTGCTCAGCTGCCTGATAACCGCCAGCTGGGCCGCAGGATTCACGCCTGCTCAGCTGCCTGATAACCGCCAGCTGGGCCGCAGGATTCACGCCTGCTCAGCTGCCTGATAACCGCCAGCTGGGCCGCAGGATTCACGCCTGCTCAGCTGCCTGATAACCGCCAGCTGGGCCGCAGGATTCACGCCTGCTCAGCTGCCTGATAACCGCCAGCTGGGCCGCAGGATTCACGCCTGCTCAGCTGCCTGATAATCGCCAGCTGGGCCGCAGGATTCATGCCTGCTCAGCTGCTTGATTCTTGCCTGCTGAGGCACATGATCCGTGCAGGAGAGCTACCTGATCAGCACATGAGCAGTCACATGATCAGCGCCTCTCAGTCACCTGATCACTGCATGACAGGCACGTGATCAGTGCCTGCTGAGGTGCGGGATCAGCGCCTGCTCAGCTGCCTGATAATGCCAGCTGCTGGGTGCAGGATCATGCCTGCTCAGCTGCCTGATAATGCCAGCTGGGCCGCAGGATTCATGCCTGCTCAGCTGCCTGATAACCGCCAGCTGGGCCGCAGGATTCACGCCTGCTCAGCTGCCTGATAACCGCCAGCTGGGCCGCAGGATTCATGCCTGCTCAGCTGCCTGATAACCGCCAGCTGGGCCGCAGGATTCACGCCTGCTCAGCTGCCTGATAACCGCCAGCTGGGCCGCAGGATTCACGCCTGCTCAGCTGCCTGATAACCGCCAGCTGGGCCGCAGGATTCATGCCTGCTCAGCTGCCTGATAACCGCCAGCTGGGCCGCAGGATTCATGCCTGCTCAGCTGCCTGATAACCGCCAGCTGGGCCGCAGGATTCATGCCTGCTCAGCTGCTTGATTCTTGCCTGCTGAGGCACATGATCCGTGCAGGAGAGCTACCTGATCAGCACATGAGCAGTCACATGATCAGCGCCTCTCAGTCACCTGATCACTGCATGACAGGCACGTGATCAGTGCCTGCTGAGGTGCGGGATCAGCGCCTGCTCAGCTGCCTGATAAGTGCCAGCTGGGCCGCAGGATCATGCCTGCTCAGCTGCCTGATAATCGCCAGCTGGGCCGCAGGATTCATGCCTGCTCAGCTGCCTGATAATCGCCAGCTGGGCCGCAGGATTCATGCCTGCTCAGCTGCCTGATAATCGCCAGCTGGGCCGCAGGATTCATGCCTGCTCAGCTGCTTGATTCTTGCCTGCTGAGGCACATGATCCGTGCAGGAGAGCTACCTGATCAGCACATGAGCAGTCACATGATCAGCGCCTCTCAGTCACCTGATCACTGCATGACAGGCACGTGATCAGTGCCTGCTGAGGTGCGGGATCAGCGCCTGCTCAGCTGCCTGATAAGTGCCAGCTGAGGTGCAGGATCAGCGCCTGCTCAGCTGCCTGATAACCGCCAGCTGGGCCGCAGGATTCATGCCTGCTCAGCTGCCTGATAACCGCCAGCTGGGCCGCAGGATCATGCCTGCTCAGCTGCCTGATAATCGCCAGCTGGGCCGCAGGATTCACGCCTGCTCAGCTGCCAGATAATCGCCAGCTGGGCCGCAGGATTCATGCCTGCTCAGCTGCCTGATAACCGCCAGCTGGGCCGCAGGATTCATGCCTGCTCAGCTGCCTGATAACCGCCAGCTGGGCCGCAGGATTCATGCCTGCTCAGCTGCCTGATAACCGCCAGCTGGGCCGCAGGATTCATGCCTGCTCAGCTGCCTGATAACCGCCAGCTGGGCCGCAGGATTCATGCCTGCTCAGCTGCCTGATAAACGCCAGCTGGGCCGCAGGATTCATGCCTGCTCAGCTGCCTGATAACCGCCAGCTGGGCCTCAGGATTCATGCCTGCTCAGCTGCCTGATAACCGCCAGCTGGGCCGCAGGATTCATGCCTGCTCAGCTGCCTGATAACCGCCAGCTGGGCCGCAGGATTCATGCCTGCTCAGCTGCCTGATAACCGCCAGCTGGGCCGCAGGATTCATGCCTGCTCAGCTGCCTGATAACCGCCAGCTGGGCCGCAGGATTCATGCCTGCTCAGCTGCCTGATAACCGCCAGCTGGGCCGCAGGATTCATGCCTGCTCAGCTGCCTGATAACCGCCAGCTGGGCCGCAGGATTCATGCCTGCTCAGCTGCCTGATAACCGCCAGCTGGGCCGCAGGATTCATGCCTGCTCAGCTGCCTGATAACCGCCAGC
Organism: Bos javanicus; assembly: GCF_032452875.1. Lineage (NCBI taxonomy): Eukaryota > Metazoa > Chordata > Mammalia > Artiodactyla > Bovidae > Bos > Bos javanicus. The sequence goes on along the minus strand of NW_026894044.1, from coordinate 114,225 downwards.
TGGGCCGCAGGATTCATGCCTGCTCAGCTGCCTGATAACCGCCAGCTGGGCCGCAGGATTCACGCCTGCTCAGCTGCCTGATAACCGCCAGCTCGGCCGCAGGATTCACGCCTGCTCAGCTGCCTGATAACCGCCAGCTGGGCCGCAGGATTCATGCCTGCTCAGCTGCCTGATAACCGCCAGCTGGGCCGCAGGATTCATGCCTGCTCAGCTGCTTGATTCTTGCCTGCTGAGGCACATGATCCGTGCAGGAGAGCTACCTGATCAGCACATGAGCAGTCACATGATCAGCGCCTCTCAGTCACCTGATCACTGCATGACAGGCACGTGATCAGTGCCTGCTGAGGTGCGGGATCAGCGCCTGCTCAGCTGCCTGATAATGCCAGCTGGGCCGCAGGATTCATGCCTGCTCAGCTGCCTGATAACCGCCAGCTGGGCCGCAGGATTCATGCCTGCTCAGCTGCCTGATAACCGCCAGCTGGGCCGCAGGATTCATGCCTGCTCAGCTGCCTGATAACCGCCAGCTGGGCCGCAGGATTCATGCCTGCTCAGCTGCCTGATAACCGCCAGCTGGGCCGCAGGATTCATGCCTGCTCAGCTGCCTGATAATCGCCAGCTGGGCCGCAGGATTCATGCCTGCTCAGCTGCTTGATTCTTGCCTGCTGAGGCACATGATCCGTGCAGGAGAGCTACCTGATCAGCACATGAGCAGTCACATGATCAGCGCCTCTCAGTCACCTGATCACTGCATGACAGGCACGTGATCAGTGCCTGCTGAGGTGCGGGATCAGCGCCTGCTCAGCTGCCTGATAAGCGCCAGCTGGGCCGCAGGATTCAGGCCTGCTCAGCTGCCTGATAATCGCCAGCTGGGCCGCAGGATTCATGCCTGCTCAGCTGCCTGATAACCGCCAGCTGGGCCGCAGGATTCATGCCTGCTCAGCTGCCTGATAATCGCCAGCTGGGCCGCAGGATTCATGCCTGCTCAGCTGCTTGATTCTTGCCTGCTGAGGCACATGATCCGTGCAGGAGAGCTACCTGATCAGCACATGAGCAGTCACATGATCAGCGCCTCTCAGTCACCTGATCACTGCATGACAGGCACGTGATCAGTGCCTGCTGAGGTGCGGGATCAGCGCCTGCTCAGCTGCCTGATAATGCCAGCTGGGCCGCAGGATCATGCCTGCTCAGCTGCCTGATAATCGCCAGCTGGGCCGCAGGATTCATGCCTGCTCAGCTGCCTGATAAGTGCCAGCTGGGCCGCAGGATTCAGGCCTGCTCAGCTGCCTGATAACCGCCAGCTGGGCCGCAGGATTCATGCCTGCTCAGCTGCCTGATAACCGCCAGCTGGGGCGCGGGATTCATGCCTGCTCAGCTGCCTGATAATCGCCAGCTGGGCCGCAGGATTCATGCCTGCTCAGCTGCCTGATAACCGCCAGCTGGGCCGCAGGATTCATGCCTGCTCAGCTGCCTGATAACCGCCAGCTGGGCCGCAGGATTCATGCCTGCTCAGCTGCCTGATAACCGCCAGCTGGGCCGCAGGATTCATGCCTGCTCAGCTGCCTGATAACCGCCAGCTGGGCCGCAGGATTCATGCCTGCTCAGCTGCCTGATAACCGCCAGCTGGGCCGCAGGATTCATGCCTGCTCAGCTGCCTGATAACCGCCAGCTGGGCCGCAGGATTCATGCCTGCTCAGCTGCCTGATAACCGCCAGCTGGGCCGCAGGATTCATGCCTGCTCAGCTGCCTGATAACCGCCAGCTGGGCTGCAGGATTCATGCCTGCTCAGCTGCCTGATAACCGCCAGCTGGGCCGCAGGATTCATGCCTGCTCAGCTGCCTGATAACCGCCAGCTGGGCCGCAGGATTCATGCCTGCTCAGCTGCCTGATAACCGCCAGCTGGGCCGCAGGATTCATGCCTGCTCAGCTGCCTGATAACCGCCAGCTGGGCCGCAGGATTCATGCCTGCTCAGCTGCCTGATAACCGCCAGCTGGACCGCAGGATTCATGCCTGCTCAGCTGCCTGATAACCGCCAGCTGGGCCGCAGGATTCATGCCTGCTCAGCTGCCTGATAACCGCCAGCTGGGCCGCAGGATTCATGCCTGCTCAGCTGCCTGATAACCGCCAGCTGGGCCGCAGGATTCATGCCTGCTCAGCTGCCTGATAACCGCCAGTTGGGCCGCAGGATTCACGCCTGCTCAGCTGCGTGATAACCGCCAGCTGGGCCGCAGGATTCATGCCTGCTCAGCTGCCTGATAACCGCCAGCTGGGCCGCAGGATTCATGCCTGCTCAGCTGCCTGATAACCGCCAGCTGGGCCGCAGGATTCATGCCTGCTCAGCTGCCTGATAACCGCCAGCTGGGCCGCAGGATTCATGCCTGCTCAGCTGCCTGATAACCGCCACCTGGGCCGCAGGATTCATGCCTGCTCAGCTGCCTGATAACCGCCAGCTCGGCCGCAGGATTCATGCCTGCTCAGCTGCCTGATAACCGCCAGCTGGGCCGCAGGATTCATGCCTGCTCAGCTGCCTGATAATCGCCAGCTGGGCCGCAGGATTCATGCCTGCTCAGCTGCTTGATTCTTGCCTGCTGAGGCACATGATCCGTGCAGGAGAGCTACCTGATCAGCACATGAGCAGTCACATGATCAGCGCCTCTCAGTCACCTGATCACTGCATGACAGGCACGTGATCAGTGCCTACTGAGGTGCGGGATCAGCGCCTGCTCAGCTGCCTGATAATCGCCAGCTGGGCCGCAGGATTCATGCCTGCTCAGCTGCCTGATAATCGCCAGCTGGGCCGCAGGATTCATGCCTGCTCAGCTGCCTGATAACCGCCAGCTGGGCCGCAGGATTCATGCCTGCTCAGCTGCCTGATAACCGCCAGCTGGGCCGCAGGATTCATGCCTGCTCAGCTGCCTGATAACCGCCAGCTGGGCCGCAGGATGCATGCCTGCTCAGCTGCCTGATAACCGCCAGCTGGGCCGCAGGATTCATGCCTGCTCAGCTGCCTGATAACCGCCAGCTGGGCCGCAGGATTCATGCCTGCTCAGCTGCCTGATAACCGCCAGCTGGGCCGCAGGATTCACGCCTGCTCAGCTGCCTGATAACCGCCAGCTGGGCCGCAGGATTCATGCCTGCTCAGCTGCCTGATAACCGCCAGCTGGGCCGCAGGATTCATGCCTGCTCAGCTGCCTGATAATCGCCAGCTGGGCCGCAGGATTCATGCCTGCTCAGCTGCTTGATTCTTGCCTGCTGAGGCACATGATCCGTGCAGGAGAGCTACCTGATCAGCACATGAGCAGTCACATGATCAGCGCCTCTCAGTCACCTGATCACTGCATGACAGGCACGTGATCAGTGCCTGCTGAGGTGCGGGATCAGCGCCTGCTCAGCTGCCTGATAATGCCAGCTGGGCCGCAGGATTCATGCCTGCTCAGCTGCCTGATAACCGCCAGCTGGGCCGCAGGATTCACGCCTGCTCAGCTGCCTGATAACCGCCAGCTGGGCCGCAGGATTCATGCCTGCTCAGCTGCCTGATAACCGCCAGCTGGGCCGCAGGATTCATGCCTGCTCAGCTGCCTGATAACCGCCAGCTGGGCCGCAGGATTCATGCCTGCTCAGCTGCCTGATAACCGCCAGCTGGGCCGCAGGATTCATGCCTGCTCAGCTGCCTGATAACCGCCAGCTGGGCCGCAGGATTCATGCCTGCTCAGCTGCCTGATAACCGCCAGCTGGGCCGCAGGATTCATGCCTGCTCAGCTGCCTGATAATCGCCAGCTGGGCCGCAGGATTCATGCCTGCTCAGCTGCTTGATTCTTGCCTGCTGAGGCACATCATCCGTGCAGGAGAGCTACCTGATCAGCACATGAGCAGTCACATGATCAGCGCCTCTCAGTCACCTGATCACTGCATGACAGGCACGTGATCAGTGCCTGCTGAGGTGCGGGATCAGCGCCTGCTCAGCTGCCTGATAATGCCAGCTGGGCCGCAGGATTCAGGCCTGCTCAGCTGCCTGATAATCGCCAGCTGGGCCGCAGGATTCATGCCTGCTCAGCTGCCTGATAATCGCCAGCTGGGCCGCAGGATTCATGCCTGCTCAGCTGCCTGATAATCGCCAGCTGGGCCGCAGGATTCATGCCTGCTCAGCTGCTTGATTCTTGCCTGCTGAGGCACATGATCCGTGCAGGAGAGCTACCTGATCAGCACATGAGCAGTCACATGATCAGCGCCTCTCAGTCACCTGATCACTGCATGACAGGCACGTGATCAGTGCCTGCTGAGGTGCGGGATCAGCGCCTGCTCAGCTGCCTGATAATGCCAGCTGGGCCGCAGGATCATGCCTGCTCAGCTGCCTGATAATCGCCAGCTGGGCCGCAGGATTCATGCCTGCTCAGCTGCCTGATAACCGCCAGCTGGGGCGCGGGATTCATGCCTGCTCAGCTGCCTGATAACCGCCAGCTGGGCCGCAGGATTCATGCCTGCTCAGCTGCCAGATAACCGCCAGCTGGGCCGCAGGATTCATGCCTGCTCAGCTGCCTGATAACCGCCAGCTGGGCCGCAGGATTCATGCCTGCTCAGCTGCCTGATAACCGCCAGCTGGGCCGCAGGATTCATGCCTGCTCAGCTGCCTGATAATCACCAGCTGGGCCGCAGGATTCATGCCTGCTCAGCTGCTTGATTCTTGCCTGCTGAGGCACATGATCCGTGCAGGAGAGCTACCTGATCAGCACATGAGCAGTCACATGATCAGCGCCTCTCAGTCACCTGATCTCTGCATGACAGGCACGTGATCAGTGCCTGCTGAGGTGCGGGATCAGCGCCAGCTCAGCTGCCTGATAATGCCAGCTGGGCCGCAGGATTCATGCCTGCTCAGCTGCCTGATAACCGCCAGCTGGGCCGCAGGATTCATGCCTGCTCAGCTGCCTGATAACCGCCAGCTGGGCCGCAGGATTCATGCCTGCTCAGCTGCCTGATAACCGCCAGCTGGGCCGCAGGATTCATGCCTGCTCAGCTGCCTGATAACCGCCAGCTGGGCCGCAGGATTCATGCCTGCTCAGCTGCCTGATAACCGCCAGCTGGGCCGCAGGATTCATGCCTGCTCAGCTGCCTGATAACCGCCAGCTGGGCCGCAGGATTCATGCCTGCTCAGCTGCCTGATAACCGCCAGCTGGGCCGCAGGATTCATGCCTGCTCAGCTGCCTGATAACCGCCAGCTGGGCCGCAGGACGCCTGCTCAGCTGCCTGATAACCGCCAGCTGGGCCGCAGGATTCATGCCTGCTCAGCTGCCTGATAACCGCCAGCTGGGCCGCAGGATTCATGCCTGCTCAGCTGCCTGATAACCGCCAGCTGGGCCGCAGGATTCATGCCTGCTCAGCTGCCTGATAACCGCCAGCTGGGCCGCAGGATTCATGCCTGCTCAGCTGCTTGATTCTTGCCTGCTGAGGCACATGATCCGTGCAGGAGAGCTACCTGATCAGCACATGAGCAGTCACATGATCAGCGCCTCTCAGTCACCTGATCACTGCATGACAGGCACGTGATCAGTGCCTGCTGAGGTGCGGGATCAGCGCCTGCTCAGCTGCCTGATAATCGCCAGCTGGGCCGCAGGATTCATGCCTGCTCAGCTGCCTGATAACCGCCAGCTGGGCCGCAGGATTCATGCCTGCTCAGCTGCCTGATAACCGCCAGCTGGGCCGCAGGATTCATGCCTGCTCAGCTGCCTGATAACCGCCAGCTGGGCCGCAGGATTCATGCCTGCTCAGCTGCCTGATAACCGCCAGCTGGGCCGCAGGATTCATGCCTGCTCAGCTGCCTGATAACCGCCAGCTGGGCCGCAGGATTCATGCCTGCTCAGCTGCCTGATAACCGCCAGCTGGGCCGCAGGATTCATGCCTGCTCAGCTGCCTGATAACCGCCAGCTGGGCCGCAGGATTCATGCCTGCTCAGCTGCCTGATAACCGCCAGCTGGGCCGCAGGATTCATGCCTGCTCAGCTGCCTGATAACCGCCAGCTGGGCCGCAGGATTCATGCCTGCTCAGCTGCCTGATAACCGCCAGCTGGGCCGCAGGATTCATGCCTGCTCAGCTGCCTGATAACCGCCAGCTGGGCCGCAGGATTCATGCCTGCTCAGCTGCCTGATAACCGCCAGCTGGGCCGCAGGATTCATGCCTGCTCAGCTGCCTGATAACCGCCAGCTGGGCCGCAGGATTCATGCCTGCTCAGCTGCCTGATAATCGCCAGCTGGGCCGCAGGATTCATGCCTGCTCAGCTGCTTGATTCTTGCCTGCTGAGGCACATGATCCGTGCAGGAGAGCTACCTGATCAGCACATGAGCAGTCACATGATCAGCGCCTCTCAGTCACCTGATCACTGCATGACAGGCACGTGATCAGTGCCTGCTGAGGTGCGGGATCAGCGCCTGCTCAGCTGCCTGATAATGCCAGCTGGGCCGCAGGATTCATGCCTGCTCAGCTGCCTGATAACCGCCAGCTGGGCCGCAGGATTCATGCCTGCTCAGCTGCCTGATAACCGCCAGCTGGGCCGCAGGATTCATGCCTGCTCAGCTGCCTGATAACCGCCAGCTGGGCCGCAGGATTCATGCCTGCTCAGCTGCCTGATAACCGCCAGCTGGGCCGCAGGATTCATGCCTGCTCAGCTGCCTGATAATCGCCAGCTGGGCCGCAGGATTCATGCCTGCTCAGCTGCTTGATTCTTGCCTGCTGAGGCACATGATCCGTGCAGGAGAGCTACCTGATCAGCACATGAGCAGTCACATGATCAGCACCTCTCAGTCACCTGATCACTGCATGAAAGGCACGTGATCAGTGCCTGCTGAGGTGCGGGATCAGCGCCTGCTCAGCTGCCTGATAACCGCCAGCTGGGCCGCAGGATTCATGCCTGCTCAGCTGCCTGATAACCGCCAGCTGGGCCGCAGGATTCATGCCTGCTCAGCTGCCTGATAACCGCCAGCTGGGCCGCAGGATTCATGCCTGCTCAGCTGCCTGATAACCGCCAGCTGGGCCGCAGGATTCATGCCTGCTCAGCTGCCTGATAACCGCCAGCTGGGCCGCAGGATTCATGCCTGCTCAGCTGCCTGATAACCGCCAGCTGGGCCGCAAGATTCATGCCTGCTCAGCTGCCTGATAACCGCCAGCTGGGCCGCAGGATTCATGCCTGCTCAGCTGCCTGATAACCGCCAGCTGGGCCGCAGGATTCATGCCTGCTCAGCTGCCTGAAAACCGCCAGCTGGGCCGCAGGATTCATGCCTGCTCAGCTGCTTGATTCTTGCCTGCTGAGGCACATGATCCGTGCAGGAGAGCTACCTGGTCAGCACATGAGCAGACACATGATCAGCGCCTCTCAGTCACCTGATCACTGCATGACAGACACGTGATCAGTGCCTGCTGAGGTGCGGGATCAGCGCCTGCTCAGCTGCCTGATAATCGCCAGCTGGGCCGCAGGATTCATGCCTGCTCAGCTGCCTGATAACCGCCAGCTGGGCCGCAGGATTCATGCCTGCTCAGCTGCCTGATAACCGCCAGCTGGGCCGCAGGATTCATGCCTGCTCAGCTGCCTGATAACCGCCAGCTGGGACGCAGGATTCATGCCTGCTCAGCTGCCTGATAACCGCCAGCTGGGCCGCAGGATTCATGCCTGCTCAGCTGCCTGATAACCGCCAGCTGGGCCGCAGGATTCATGCCTGCTCAGCTGCCTGATAACCGCCAGCTGGGCCGCAGGATTCATGCCTGCTCAGCTGCCTGATAACCGCCAGCTGCGCCGCAGGATTCATGCCTGCTCAGCTGCCTGATAACCGCCAGCTGGGCCGCAGGATTCATGCCTGCTCAGCTGCCTGATAACCGCCAGCTGGGCCGCAGGATTCATGCCTGCTCAGCTGCCTGATAATCGCCAGCTGGGCCGCAGGATTCATGCCTGCTCAGCTGCTTGATTCTTGCCTGCTGAGGCACATGATCCGTGCAGGAGAGCTACCTGATCAGCACATGAGCAGTCACATGATCAGCGCCTCTCAGTCACCTGATCACTGCATGACAGGCACGTGATCAGTGCCTGCTGAGGTGCGGGATCAGCGCCTGCTCAGCTGCCTGATAACCGCCAGCTGGGCCGCAGGATCATGCCTGCTCAGCTGCCTGATAATGCCAGCTGGGCCGCAGGATTCATGCCTGCTCAGCTGCCTGATAACCGCCAGCTGGGCCGCAGGATTCATGCCTGCTCAGCTGCCTGATAACCGCCAGCTGGGCCGCAGGATTCATGCCTGCTCAGCTGCCTGATAACCGCCAGCTGGGCCGCAGGATTCATGCCTGCTCAGCTGCCTGATAACCGCCAGCTGGGCCGCAGGATTCATGCCTGCTCAGCTGCCTGATAACCGCCAGCTGGGCCGCAGGATTCATGCCTGCTCAGCTGCCTGATAACCGCCAGCTGGGCCGCAGGATTCATGCCTGCTCAGCTGCCTGATAACCGCCAGCTGGGCCGCAGGATTCATGCCTGCTCAGCTGCTTGATTCTTGCCTGCTGAGGCACATGATCCGTGCAGGAGAGCTACCTGATCAGCACATGAGCAGTCACATGATCAGCGCCTCTCAGTCACCTGATCACTGCATGACAGGCACGTGATCAGTGCCTGCTGAGGTGCGGGATCAGCGCCTGCTCAGCTGCCTGATAATGCCAGCTGGGCCGCAGGATTCAGGCCTGCTCAGCTGCCTGATAACCGCCAGCTGGGCCGCAGGATTCATGCCTGCTCAGCTGCCTGATAACCGCCAGCTGGGCCGCAGGATTCATGCCTGCTCAGCTGCCAGATAACCGCCAGCTGGGCCGCAGGATTCACGCCTGCTCAGCTGCCTGATAACCGCCAGCTGGGCCGCAGAATTCACGCCTGCTCAGCTGCCTGATAACCGCCAGCTGGGCCGCAGGATTCACGCCTGCTCAGCTGCCTGATAACCGCCAGCTGGGCCGCAGGATTCATGCCTGCTCAGCTGCCTGATAACCGCCAGCTGGGCCGCAGGATTCATGCCTGCTCAGCTGCCTGATAAACGCCAGCTGGGCCGCAGGATTCATGCCTGCTCAGCTGCCTGATAACCGCCAGCTGGGCCGCAGGATTCATGCCTGCTCAGCTGCCTGATAACCGCCAGCTGGGCCGCAGGATTCATGCCTGCTCAGCTGCCTGATAACCGCCAGCTGGGCCGCAGGATTCATGCCTGCTCAGCTGCCTGATAACCGCCAGCTGGGCCGCAGGATTCATGCCTGCTCAGCTGCCTGATAACCGCCAGCTGGGCCGCAGGATTCATGCCTGCTCAGCTGCCTGATAACCGCCAGCTGGGCCGCAGGATTCATGCCTGCTCAGCTGCCTGATAACCGCCAGCTGGGCCGCAGGATTCACGCCTGCTCAGCTGCCTGATAACCGCCAGCTGGGCCGCAGGATTCATGCCTGCTCAGCTGCCTGATAACCGCCAGCTGGGCCGCAGGATTCATGCCTGCTCAGCTGCCTGATAACCGCCAGCTGGGCCGCAGGATTCACGCCTGCTCAGCTGCCTGATAACCGCCAGCTCGGCCGCAGGATTCACGCCTGCTCAGCTGCCTGATAACCGCCAGCTGGGCCGCAGGATTCACGCCTGCTCAGCTGCCTGATAATCGCCAGCTGGGCCGCAGGATTCATGCCTGCTCAGCTGCTTGATTCTTGCCTGCTGAGGCACATGATCCGTGCAGGAGAGCTACCTGATCAGCACATGAGCAGTCACATGATCAGCGCCTCTCAGTCACCTGATCACTGCATGACAGGCACGTGATCAGTGCCTGCTGAGGTGCGGGATCAGCGCCTGCTCAGCTGCCTGATAACCGCCAGCTGGGCCGCAGGATTCATGCCTGCTCAGCTGCCTGATAACCGCCAGCTGGGCCGCAGGATTCACGCCTGCTCAGCTGCCTGATAACCGCCAGCTGGGCCGCAGGATTCACGCCTGCTCAGCTGCCTGATAACCGCCAGCTGGGCCGCAGGATTCACGCCTGCTCAGCTGCCTGATAACCGCCAGCTGGGCCGCAGGATTCACGCCTGCTCAGCTGCCTGATAACCGCCAGCTGGGCCGCAGGATTCACGCCTGCTCAGCTGCCTGATAACCGCCAGCTGGGCCGCAGGATTCACGCCTGCTCAGCTGCCTGATAATCGCCAGCTGGGCCGCAGGATTCATGCCTGCTCAGCTGCTTGATTCTTGCCTGCTGAGGCACATGATCCGTGCAGGAGAGCTACCTGATCAGCACATGAGCAGTCACATGATCAGCGCCTCTCAGTCACCTGATCACTGCATGACAGGCACGTGATCAGTGCCTGCTGAGGTGCGGGATCAGCGCCTGCTCAGCTGCCTGATAATGCCAGCTGGGCCGCAGGATTCATGCCTGCTCAGCTGCCTGATAACCGCCAGCTGGGCCGCAGGATTCATGCCTGCTCAGCTGCCTGATAACCGCCAGCTGGGCCGCAGGATTCATGCCTGCTCAGCTGCCTGATAATCGCCAGCTGGGCCGCAGGATTCATGCCTGCTCAGCTGCTTGATTCTTGCCTGCTGAGGCACATGATCCGTGCAGGAGAGCTACCTGATCAGCACATGAGCAGTCACATGATCAGCGCCTCTCAGTCACCTGATCACTGCATGACAGGCACGTGATCAGTGCCTGCTGAGGTGCGGGATCAGCGCCTGCTCAGCTGCCTGATAATGCCAGCTGGGCCGCAGGATTCACGCCTGCTCAGCTGCCTGATAACCGCCAGCTGGGCCGCAGGATTCACGCCTGCTCAGCTGCCTGATAACCGCCAGCTGGGCCGCAGGATTCACGCCTGCTCAGCTGCCTGATAACCGCCAGCTGGGCCGCAGGATTCACGCCTGCTCAGCTGCCTGATAAGCGCCAGCTGGGCCGCGGGATTCATGCCTGCTCAGCTGCCTGATAATCGCCAGCTGGGCCGCAGGATTCACGCCTGCTCAGCTGCCTGATAATCGCCAGCTGGGCCGCAGGATTCACGCCTGCTCAGCTGCCTGATAACCGCCAGCTGGGCCGCAGGATTCACGCCTGCTCAGCTGCCTGATAACCGCCAGCTGGGCCGCAGGATTCACGCCTGCTCAGCTGCCTGATAACCGCCAGCTGGGCCGCAGGATTCACGCCTGCTCAGCTGCCTGATAACCGCCAGCTGGGCCGCAGGATTCACGCCTGCTCAGCTGCCTGATAATCGCCAGCTGGGCCGCAGGATTCATGCCTGCTCAGCTGCTTGATTCTTGCCTGCTGAGGCACATGATCCGTGCAGGAGAGCTACCTGATCAGCACATGAGCAGTCACATGATCAGCGCCTCTCAGTCACCTGATCACTGCATGACAGGCACGTGATCAGTGCCTGCTGAGGTGCGGGATCAGCGCCTGCTCAGCTGCCTGATAATGCCAGCTGGGCCGCAGGATTCATGCCTGCTCAGCTGCCTGATAACCGCCAGCTGGGCCGCAGGATTCACGCCTGCTCAGCTGCCTGATAACCGCCAGCTGGGCCGCAGGATTCACGCCTGCTCAGCTGCCTGATAACCGCCAGCTGGGCCGCAGGATTCACGCCTGCTCAGCTGCCTGATAACCGCCAGCTGGGCCGCAGGATTCACGCCTGCTCAGCTGCCTGATAACCGCCAGCTGGGCCGCAGGATTCACGCCTGCTCAGCTGCCTGATAACCGCCAGCTGGGCCGCAGGATTCACGCCTGCTCAGCTGCCTGATAACCGCCAGCTGGGCCGCAGGATTCACGCCTGCTCAGCTGCCTGATAATCGCCAGCTGGGTCGCAGGATTCATGCCTGCTCAGCTGCTTGATTCTTCCTGCTGAGGCACATGATCCGTGCAGGAGAGCTACCTGATCAGCACATGAGCAGTCACATGATCAGCGCCTCTCAGTCACCTGATCACTGCATGACAGGCACGTGATCAGTGCCTGCTGAGGTGCGGGATCAGCGCCTGCTCAGCTGCCTGATAAGTGCCAGCTGGGGCAGGATCAGCGCCTGCTCAGCTGCCTGATAATCGCCAGCTGGGCCGCAGGATTCACGCCTGCTCAGCTGCCTGATAACCGCCAGCTGGGCCGCAGGATTCACGCCTGCTCAGCTGCCAGATAACCGCCAGCTGGGCCGCAGGATTCACGCCTGCTCAGCTGCCTGATAACCGCCAGCTGGGCCGCAGAATTCACGCCTGCTCAGCTGCCTGATAACCGCCAGCTGGGCCGCAGGATTCACGCCTGCTCAGCTGCCTGATAACCGCCAGCTGGGCCGCAGGATTCACGCCTGCTCAGCTGCCTGATAACCGCCAGCTGGGCCGCAGGATTCACGCCTGCTCAGCTGCCTGATAAACGCCAGCTGGGCCGCAGGATTCACGCCTGCTCAGCTGCCTGATAACCGCCAGCTGGGCCTCAGGATTCACGCCTGCTCAGCTGCCTGATAACCGCCAGCTGGGCCGCAGGATTCACGCCTGCTCAGCTGCCTGATAACCGCCAGCTGGGCCGCAGGATTCGCCTGCTCAGCTGCCTGATAACCGCCAGCTGGGCCGCAGGATTCACGCCTGCTCAGCTGCCTGATAACCGCCAGCTGGGCCGCAGGATTCACGCCTGCTCAGCTGCCTGATAACCGCCAGCTGGGCCGCAGGATTCACGCCTGCTCAGCTGCCTGATAACCGCCAGCTGGGCCGCAGGATTCACGCCTGCTCAGCTGCCTGATAACCGCCAGCTGGGCCGCAGGATTCACGCCTGCTCAGCTGCCTGATAACCGCCAGCTGGGCCGCAGGATTCACGCCTGCTCAGCTGCCTGATAACCGCCAGCTGGGCCGCAGGATTCACGCCTGCTCAGCTGCCTGATAACCGCCAGCTGGGCCGCAGGATTCACGCCTGCTCAGCTGCCTGATAACCGCCAGCTGGGCCGCAGGATTCACGCCTGCTCAGCTGCCTGATAACCGCCAGCTGGGCCGCAGGATTCATGCCTGCTCAGCTGCTTGATTCTTGCCTGCTGAGGCACATGATCCGTGCAGGAGAGCTACCTGATCAGCACATGAGCAGTCACATGATCAGCGCCTCTCAGTCACCTGATCACTGCATGACAGGCACGTGATCAGTGCCTGCTGAGGTGCGGGATCAGCGCCTGCTCAGCTGCCTGATAAGTGCCTGCTGGGCCGCAGGATTCTCGCCTGCTCAGCTGCCTGATAAGCGCCTGCTGGGCCGCAGGATTCACGCCTGCTCAGCTGCCTGATAACCGCCAGCTGGGCCGCAGGATTCACGCCTGCTCAGCTGCCTGATAACCGCCAGCTGGGCCGCAGGATTCACGCCTGCTCAGCTGCCTGATAACCGCCAGCTGGGCCGCAGGATTCACGCCTGCTCAGCTGCCTGATAACCGCCAGCTGGGCCGCAGGATTCACGCCTGCTCAGCTGCCTGATAACCGCCAGCTGGGCCGCAGGATTCACGCCTGCTCAGCTGCCTGATAATCGCCAGCTGGGCCGCAGGATTCATGCCTGCTCAGCTGCTTGATTCTTGCCTGCTGAGGCACATGATCCGTGCAGGAGAGCTACCTGATCAGCACATGAGCAGTCACATGATCAGCGCCTCTCAGTCACCTGATCACTGCATGACAGGCACGTGATCAGTGCCTGCTGAGGTGCGGGATCAGCGCCTGCTCAGCTGCCTGATAATGCCAGCTGGGCCGCAGGATTCACGCCTGCTCAGCTGCCTGATAATCGCCAGCTGGGCCGCAGGATTCACGCCTGCTCAGCTGCCTGATAATCGCCAGCTGGGCCGCAGGATTCACGCCTGCTCAGCTGCCTGATAATCGCCAGCTGGGCCGCAGGATTCATGCCTGCTCAGCTGCTTGATTCTTGCCTGCTGAGGCACATGATCCGTGCAGGAGAGCTACCTGATCAGCACATGAGCAGTCACATGATCAGCGCCTCTCAGTCACCTGATCACTGCATGACAGGCACGTGATCAGTGCCTGCTGAGGTGCGGGATCAGCGCCTGCTCAGCTGCCTGATAAGTGCCAGCTGGGCCGCGGGATTCACGCCTGCTCAGCTGCCTGATAATCGCCAGCTGGGCCGCAGGATTCACGCCTGCTCAGCTGCCTGATAACCGCCTGCTGGGCCGCGGGATTCACGCCTGCTCAGCTGCCTGATAACCGCCAGCTGGGCCGCAGGATTCACGCCTGCTCAGCTGCCTGATAAGTGCCAGCTGGGCCGCAGGATTCACGCCTGCTCAGCTGCCTGATAATCGCCAGCTGGGCCGCAGGATTCACGCCTGCTCAGCTGCCAGATAACCGCCAGCTGGGCCGCAGGATTCACGCCTGCTCAGCTGCCTGATAACCGCCAGCTGGGCCGCAGGATTCACGCCTGCTCAGCTGCCTGATAACCGCCAGCTGGGCCGCAGGATTCACGCCTGCTCAGCTGCCTGATAACCGCCAGCTGGGCCGCAGGATTCACGCCTGCTCAGCTGCCTGATAACCGCCAGCTGGGCCGCAGGATTCACGCCTGCTCAGCTGCCTGATAACCGCCAGCTGGGCCGCAGGATTCACGCCTGCTCAGCTGCCTGATAACCGCCAGCTGGGCCGCAGGATTCACGCCTGCTCAGCTGCCTGATAACCGCCAGCTGGGCTGCAGGATTCACGCCTGCTCAGCTGCCTGATAACCGCCAGCTGGGCCGCAGGATTCACGCCTGCTCAGCTGCCTGATAACCGCCAGCTGGGCCGCAGGATTCACGCCTGCTCAGCTGCCTGATAACCGCCAGCTGGGCCGCAGGATTCACGCCTGCTCAGCTGCCTGATAACCGCCAGCTGGGCCGCAGGATTCACGCCTGCTCAGCTGCCTGATAACCGCCAGCTGGACCGCAGGATTCACGCCTGCTCAGCTGCCTGATAACCGCCAGCTGGGCCGCAGGATTCACGCCTGCTCAGCTGCCTGATAACCGCCAGCTGGGCCGCAGGATTCACGCCTGCTCAGCTGCCTGATAACCGCCAGCTGGGCCGCAGGATTCACGCCTGCTCAGCTGCCTGATAACCGCCAGTTGGGCCGCAGGATTCACGCCTGCTCAGCTGCCTGATAACCGCCAGCTGGGCCGCAGGATTCACGCCTGCTCAGCTGCCTGATAATCGCCAGCTGGGCCGCAGGATTCATGCCTGCTCAGCTGCTTGATTCTTGCCTGCTGAGGCACATGATCCGTGCAGGAGAGCTACCTGATCAGCACATGAGCAGTCACATGATCAGCGCCTCTCAGTCACCTGATCACTGCATGACAGGCACGTGATCAGTGCCTGCTGAGGTGCGGGATCAGCGCCTGCTCAGCTGCCTGATAAGTGCCTGCTGAGGTGCGGGATCACGCCTGCTCAGCTGCCTGATAACCGCCAGCTGGGCCGCGGGATTCACGCCTGCTCAGCTGCCTGATAACCGCCAGCTGGGCCGCAGGATTCACGCCTGCTCAGCTGCCTGATAACCGCCAGCTGGGCCGCAGGATTCACGCCTGCTCAGCTGCCTGATAACCGCCAGCTGGGCCGCAGGATTCACGCCTGCTCAGCTGCCTGATAACCGCCAGCTGGGCCGCAGGATTCACGCCTGCTCAGCTGCCTGATAACCGCCAGCTGGGCCGCAGGATTCACGCCTGCTCAGCTGCCTGATAACCGCCAGCTGGGCCGCAGGATTCACGCCTGCTCAGCTGCCTGATAATCGCCAGCTGGGCCGCAGGATTCATGCCTGCTCAGCTGCTTGATTCTAGCCTGCTGAGGCACATCATCCGTGCAGGAGAGCTACCTGATCAGCACATGAGCAGTCACATGATCAGCGCCTCTCAGTCACCTGATCACTGCATGACAGGCACGTGATCAGTGCCTGCTGAGGTGCGGGATCAGCGCCTGCTCAGCTGCCTGATAAGTGCCAGCTGGGCCGCGGGATTCACGCCTGCTCAGCTGCCTGATAACCGCCAGCTGGGCCGCAGGATTCACGCCTGCTCAGCTGCCTGATAACCGCCAGCTGGGCCGCAGGATTCACGCCTGCTCAGCTGCCAGATAACCGCCAGCTGGGCCGCAGGATTCACGCCTGCTCAGCTGCCTGATAACCGCCAGCTGGGCCGCAGGATTCACGCCTGCTCAGCTGCCTGATAACCGCCAGCTGGGCCGCAGGATTCACGCCTGCTCAGCTGCCTGATAACCGCCAGCTGGGCCGCAGGATTCACGCCTGCTCAGCTGCCTGATAACCGCCAGCTGGGCCGCAGGATTCACGCCTGCTCAGCTGCCTGATAAACGCCAGCTGGGCCGCAGGATTCACGCCTGCTCAGCTGCCTGATAACCGCCAGCTGGGCCTCAGGATTCACGCCTGCTCAGCTGCCTGATAACCGCCAGCTGGGCCGCAGGATTCACGCCTGCTCAGCTGCCTGATAACCGCCAGCTGGGCCGCAGGATTCACGCCTGCTCAGCTGCCTGATAACCGCCAGCTGGGCCGCAGGATTCACGCCTGCTCAGCTGCCTGATAACCGCCAGCTGGGCCGCAGGATTCACGCCTGCTCAGCTGCCTGATAACCGCCAGCTGGGCCGCAGGATTCACGCCTGCTCAGCTGCCTGATAACCGCCAGCTGGGCCGCAGGATTCACGCCTGCTCAGCTGCCTGATAACCGCCAGCTGGGCCGCAGGATTCACGCCTGCTCAGCTGCCTGATAACCGCCAGCTGGGCCGCAGGATTCACGCCTGCTCAGCTGCCTGATAACCGCCAGCTGGGCCGCAGGATTCACGCCTGCTCAGCTGCCTGATAACCGCCAGCTGGGCCGCAGGATTCACGCCTGCTCAGCTGCCTGATAACCGCCAGCTGGGCCGCAGGATTCACGCCTGCTCAGCTGCCTGATAACCGCCAGCTGGGCCGCAGGATTCATGCCTGCTCAGCTGCTTGATTCTTGCCTGCTGAGGCACATGATCCGTGCAGGAGAGCTACCTGATCAGCACATGAGCAGTCACATGATCAGCGCCTCTCAGTCACCTGATCACTGCATGACAGGCACGTGATCAGTGCCTGCTGAGGTGCGGGATCAGCGCCTGCTCAGCTGCCTGATAAGTGCCAGCTGGGCCGCGGGATTCACGCCTGCTCAGCTGCCTGATAAGTGCCAGCTGGGCCGCGGGATTCACGCCTGCTCAGCTGCCTGATAACCGCCAGCTGGGCCGCAGGATTCACGCCTGCTCAGCTGCCTGATAACCGCCAGCTGGGCCGCAGGATTCACGCCTGCTCAGCTGCCTGATAACCGCCAGCTGGGCCGCAGGATTCACGCCTGCTCAGCTGCCTGATAACCGCCAGCTGGGCCGCAGGATTCACGCCTGCTCAGCTGCCTGATAACCGCCAGCTGGGCCGCAGGATTCACGCCTGCTCAGCTGCCTGATAATCGCCAGCTGGGCCGCAGGATTCATGCCTGCTCAGCTGCTTGATTCTTGCCTGCTGAGGCACATGATCCGTGCAGGAGAGCTACCTGATCAGCACATGAGCAGTCACATGATCAGCGCCTCTCAGTCACCTGATCACTGCATGACAGGCACGTGATCAGTGCCTGCTGAGGTGCGGGATCAGCGCCTGCTCAGCTGCCTGATAAGTGCCAGCTGGGCCGCGGGATTCACGCCTGCTCAGCTGCCTGATAATCGCCAGCTGGGCCGCAGGATTCACGCCTGCTCAGCTGCCTGATAATCGCCAGCTGGGCCGCAGGATTCACGCCTGCTCAGCTGCCTGATAATCGCCAGCTGGGCCGCAGGATTCATGCCTGCTCAGCTGCTTGATTCTTGCCTGCTGAGGCACATGATCCGTGCAGGAGAGCTACCTGATCAGCACATGAGCAGTCACATGATCAGCGCCTCTCAGTCACCTGATCACTGCATGACAGGCACGTGATCAGTGCCTGCTGAGGTGCGGGATCAGCGCCTGCTCAGCTGCCTGATAAGTGCCAGCTGGGCCGCGGGATTCACGCCTGCTCAGCTGCCTGATAATCGCCAGCTGGGCCGCAGGATTCACGCCTGCTCAGCTGCCTGATAAGTGCCAGCTGGGCCGCGGGATTCACGCCTGCTCAGCTGCCTGATAACCGCCAGCTGGGCCGCAGGATTCACGCCTGCTCAGCTGCCTGATAAGTGCCAGCTGGGCCGCGGGATTCACGCCTGCTCAGCTGCCTGATAATCGCCAGCTGGGCCGCAGGATTCACGCCTGCTCAGCTGCCAGATAACCGCCAGCTGGGCCGCAGGATTCACGCCTGCTCAGCTGCCTGATAACCGCCAGCTGGGCCGCAGGATTCACGCCTGCTCAGCTGCCTGATAACCGCCAGCTGGGCCGCAGGATTCACGCCTGCTCAGCTGCCTGATAACCGCCAGCTGGGCCGCAGGATTCACGCCTGCTCAGCTGCCTGATAACCGCCAGCTGGGCCGCAGGATTCACGCCTGCTCAGCTGCCTGATAACCGCCAGCTGGGCCGCAGGATTCACGCCTGCTCAGCTGCCTGATAACCGCCAGCTGGGCCGCAGGATTCACGCCTGCTCAGCTGCCTGATAACCGCCAGCTGGGCTGCAGGATTCACGCCTGCTCAGCTGCCTGATAACCGCCAGCTGGGCCGCAGGATTCACGCCTGCTCAGCTGCCTGATAACCGCCAGCTGGGCCGCAGGATTCACGCCTGCTCAGCTGCCTGATAACCGCCAGCTGGGCCGCAGGATTCACGCCTGCTCAGCTGCCTGATAACCGCCAGCTGGGCCGCAGGATTCACGCCTGCTCAGCTGCCTGATAACCGCCAGCTGGGCCGCAGGATTCACGCCTGCTCAGCTGCCTGATAACCGCCAGCTGGGCCGCAGGATTCACGCCTGCTCAGCTGCCTGATAACCGCCAGCTGGGCCGCAGGATTCACGCCTGCTCAGCTGCCTGATAACCGCCAGCTGGGCCGCAGGATTCACGCCTGCTCAGCTGCCTGATAACCGCCAGTTGGGCCGCAGGATTCACGCCTGCTCAGCTGCCTGATAACCGCCAGCTGGGCCGCAGGATTCACGCCTGCTCAGCTGCCTGATAACCGCCAGCTGGGCCGCAGGATTCACGCCTGCTCAGCTGCCTGATAACCGCCAGCTGGGCCGCAGGATTCACGCCTGCTCAGCTGCCTGATAACCGCCAGCTGGGCCGCAGGATTCACGCCTGCTCAGCTGCCTGATAACCGCCACCTGGGCCGCAGGATTCACGCCTGCTCAGCTGCCTGATAACCGCCAGCTCGGCCGCAGGATTCACGCCTGCTCAGCTGCCTGATAACCGCCAGCTGGGCCGCAGGATTCACGCCTGCTCAGCTGCCTGATAACCGCCAGCTGGGCCGCAGGATTCATGCCTGCTCAGCTGCTTGATTCTTGCCTGCTGAGGCACATGATCCGTGCAGGAGAGCTACCTGATCAGCACATGAGCAGTCACATGATCAGCGCCTCTCAGTCACCTGATCACTGCATGACAGGCACGTGATCAGTGCCTACTGAGGTGCGGGATCAGCGCCTGCTCAGCTGCCTGATAATCGCCAGCTGGGCCGCAGGATTCACGCCTGCTCAGCTGCCTGATAATCGCCAGCTGGGCCGCAGGATTCACGCCTGCTCAGCTGCCTGATAACCGCCAGCTGGGCCGCAGGATTCACGCCTGCTCAGCTGCCTGATAACCGCCAGCTGGGCCGCAGGATTCACGCCTGCTCAGCTGCCTGATAACCGCCAGCTGGGCCGCAGGATTCACGCCTGCTCAGCTGCCTGATAACCGCCAGCTGGGCCGCAGGATTCACGCCTGCTCAGCTGCCTGATAACCGCCAGCTGGGCCGCAGGATTCACGCCTGCTCAGCTGCCTGATAACCGCCAGCTGGGCCGCAGGATTCACGCCTGCTCAGCTGCCTGATAACCGCCAGCTGGGCCGCAGGATTCACGCCTGCTCAGCTGCCTGATAACCGCCAGCTGGGCCGCAGGATTCACGCCTGCTCAGCTGCCTGATAATCGCCAGCTGGGCCGCAGGATTCATGCCTGCTCAGCTGCTTGATTCTTGCCTGCTGAGGCACATGATCCGTGCAGGAGAGCTACCTGATCAGCACATGAGCAGTCACATGATCAGCGCCTCTCAGTCACCTGATCACTGCATGACAGGCACGTGATCAGTGCCTGCTGAGGTGCGGGATCAGCGCCTGCTCAGCTGCCTGATAAGTGCCAGCTGGGCCGCAGGATCACGCCCGCTCAGCTGCCTGATAAGTGCCAGCTGGGCCGCAGGATTCACGCCTGCTCAGCTGCCTGATAACCGCCAGCTGGGCCGCAGGATTCACGCCTGCTCAGCTGCCTGATAACCGCCAGCTGGGCCGCAGGATTCACGCCTGCTCAGCTGCCTGATAACCGCCAGCTGGGCCGCAGGATTCACGCCTGCTCAGCTGCCTGATAACCGCCAGCTGGGCCGCAGGATTCACGCCTGCTCAGCTGCCTGATAACCGCCAGCTGGGCCGCAGGATTCACGCCTGCTCAGCTGCCTGATAACCGCCAGCTGGGCCGCAGGATTCACGCCTGCTCAGCTGCCTGATAATCGCCAGCTGGGCCGCAGGATTCATGCCTGCTCAGCTGCTTGATTCTTGCCTGCTGAGGCACATGATCCGTGCAGGAGAGCTACCTGATCAGCACATGAGCAGTCACATGATCAGCGCCTCTCAGTCACCTGATCACTGCATGACAGGCACGTGATCAGTGCCTGCTGAGGTGCGGGATCAGCGCCTGCTCAGCTGCCTGATAAGTGCCAGCTGGGCCGCAGGATTCACGCCTGCTCAGCTGCCTGATAATCGCCAGCTGGGCCGCAGGATTCACGCCTGCTCAGCTGCCTGATAATCGCCAGCTGGGCCGCAGGATTCACGCCTGCTCAGCTGCCTGATAATCGCCAGCTGGGCCGCAGGATTCATGCCTGCTCAGCTGCTTGATTCTTGCCTGCTGAGGCACATGATCCGTGCAGGAGAGCTACCTGATCAGCACATGAGCAGTCACATGATCAGCGCCTCTCAGTCACCTGATCACTGCATGACAGGCACGTGATCAGTGCCTGCTGAGGTGCGGGATCAGCGCCTGCTCAGCTGCCTGATAAGTGCCAGCTGGGCCGCGGGATTCACGCCTGCTCAGCTGCCTGATAATCGCCAGCTGGGCCGCAGGATTCACGCCTGCTCAGCTGCCTGATAAGTGCCAGCTGGGCCGCGGGATTCACGCCTGCTCAGCTGCCTGATAATCGCCAGCTGGGCCGCAGGATTCACGCCTGCTCAGCTGCCAGATAAACGCCAGCTGGGCCGCAGGATTCACGCCTGCTCAGCTGCCTGATAACCGCCAGCTGGGCCGCAGGATTCACGCCTGCTCAGCTGCCTGATAACCGCCAGCTGGGCCGCAGGATTCACGCCTGCTCAGCTGCCTGATAACCGCCAGCTGGGCCGCAGGATTCACGCCTGCTCAGCTGCCTGATAATCGCCAGCTGGGCCGCAGGATTCATGCCTGCTCAGCTGCTTGATTCTTGCCTGCTGAGGCACATGATCCGTGCAGGAGAGCTACCTGATCAGCACATGAGCAGTCACATGATCAGCGCCTCTCAGTCACCTGATCACTGCATGACAGGCACGTGATCAGTGCCTGCTGAGGTGCGGGATCAGCGCCTGCTCAGCTGCCTGATAAGTGCCAGCTGGGCCGCAGGATCACGCCCGCTCAGCTGCCTGATAAGTGCCAGCTGGGCCGCAGGATTCACGCCTGCTCAGCTGCCTGATAACCGCCAGCTGGGCCGCAGGATTCACGCCTGCTCAGCTGCCTGATAACCGCCAGCTGGGCCGCAGGATTCACGCCTGCTCAGCTGCCTGATAACCGCCAGCTGGGCCGCAGGATTCACGCCTGCTCAGCTGCCTGATAACCGCCAGCTGGGCCGCAGGATTCACGCCTGCTCAGCTGCCTGATAACCGCCAGCTGGGCCGCAGGATTCACGCCTGCTCAGCTGCCTGATAATCGCCAGCTGGGCCGCAGGATTCATGCCTGCTCAGCTGCTTGATTCTTGCCTGCTGAGGCACATGATCCGTGCAGGAGAGCTACCTGATCAGCACATGAGCAGTCACATGATCAGCGCCTCTCAGTCACCTGATCACTGCATGACAGGCACGTGATCAGTGCCTGCTGAGGTGCGGGATCAGCGCCTGCTCAGCTGCCTGATAATGCCAGCTGGGCCGCAGGATTCACGCCTGCTCAGCTGCCTGATAATCGCCAGCTGGGCCGCAGGATTCACGCCTGCTCAGCTGCCTGATAATCGCCAGCTGGGCCGCAGGATTCACGCCTGCTCAGCTGCCTGATAATCGCCAGCTGGGCCGCAGGATTCATGCCTGCTCAGCTGCTTGATTCTTGCCTGCTGAGGCACATGATCCGTGCAGGAGAGCTACCTGATCAGCACATGAGCAGTCACATGATCAGCGCCTCTCAGTCACCTGATCACTGCATGACAGGCACGTGATCAGTGCCTGCTGAGGTGCGGGATCAGCGCCTGCTCAGCTGCCTGATAAGTGCCAGCTGGGCCGCGGGATTCACGCCTGCTCAGCTGCCTGATAACCGCCAGCTGGGCCGCAGGATTCACGCCTGCTCAGCTGCCTGATAAGTGCCAGCTGGGCCGCAGGATTCACGCCTGCTCAGCTGCCTGATAACCGCCAGCTGGGCCGCAGGATTCACGCCTGCTCAGCTGCCTGATAAGTGCCAGCTGGGCCGCAGGATTCACGCCTGCTCAGCTGCCTGATAATCGCCAGCTGGGCCGCAGGATTCACGCCTGCTCAGCTGCCAGATAACCGCCAGCTGGGCCGCAGGATTCACGCCTGCTCAGCTGCCTGATAACCGCCAGCTGGGCCGCAGGATTCACGCCTGCTCAGCTGCCTGATAACCGCCAGCTGGGCCGCAGGATTCACGCCTGCTCAGCTGCCTGATAACCGCCAGCTGGGCCGCAGGATTCACGCCTGCTCAGCTGCCTGATAACCGCCAGCTGGGCCGCAGGATTCACGCCTGCTCAGCTGCCTGATAACCGCCAGCTGGGCCGCAGGATTCACGCCTGCTCAGCTGCCTGATAACCGCCAGCTGGGCCGCAGGATTCACGCCTGCTCAGCTGCCTGATAACCGCCAGCTGGGCTGCAGGATTCACGCCTGCTCAGCTGCCTGATAACCGCCAGCTGGGCCGCAGGATTCACGCCTGCTCAGCTGCCTGATAACCGCCAGCTGGGCCGCAGGATTCACGCCTGCTCAGCTGCCTGATAACCGCCAGCTGGGCCGCAGGATTCACGCCTGCTCAGCTGCCTGATAACCGCCAGCTGGGCCGCAGGATTCACGCCTGCTCAGCTGCCTGATAACCGCCAGCTGGACCGCAGGATTCACGCCTGCTCAGCTGCCTGATAACCGCCAGCTGGGCCGCAGGATTCACGCCTGCTCAGCTGCCTGATAACCGCCAGCTGGGCCGCAGGATTCACGCCTGCTCAGCTGCCTGATAACCGCCAGCTGGGCCGCAGGATTCACGCCTGCTCAGCTGCCTGATAACCGCCAGTTGGGCCGCAGGATTCACGCCTGCTCAGCTGCCTGATAACCGCCAGCTGGGCCGCAGGATTCACGCCTGCTCAGCTGCCTGATAACCGCCAGCTGGGCCGCAGGATTCACGCCTGCTCAGCTGCCTGATAACCGCCAGCTGGGCCGCAGGATTCATGCCTGCTCAGCTGCCTGATAACCGCCAGCTGGGCCGCAGGATTCACGCCTGCTCAGCTGCCTGATAACCGCCACCTGGGCCGCAGGATTCACGCCTGCTCAGCTGCCTGATAACCGCCAGCTCGGCCGCAGGATTCACGCCTGCTCAGCTGCCTGATAACCGCCAGCTGGGCCGCAGGATTCACGCCTGCTCAGCTGCCTGATAACCGCCAGCTGGGCCGCAGGATTCATGCCTGCTCAGCTGCTTGATTCTTGCCTGCTGAGGCACATGATCCGTGCAGGAGAGCTACCTGATCAGCACATGAGCAGTCACATGATCAGCGCCTCTCAGTCACCTGATCACTGCATGACAGGCACGTGATCAGTGCCTACTGAGGTGCGGGATCAGCGCCTGCTCAGCTGCCTGATAATCGCCAGCTGGGCCGCAGGATTCACGCCTGCTCAGCTGCCTGATAATCGCCAGCTGGGCCGCAGGATTCACGCCTGCTCAGCTGCCTGATAACCGCCAGCTGGGCCGCAGGATTCACGCCTGCTCAGCTGCCTGATAACCGCCAGCTGGGCCGCAGGATTCACGCCTGCTCAGCTGCCTGATAACCGCCAGCTGGGCCGCAGGATTCACGCCTGCTCAGCTGCCTGATAACCGCCAGCTGGGCCGCAGGATTCACGCCTGCTCAGCTGCCTGATAACCGCCAGCTGGGCCGCAGGATTCACGCCTGCTCAGCTGCCTGATAACCGCCAGCTGGGCCGCAGGATTCACGCCTGCTCAGCTGCCTGATAACCGCCAGCTGGGCCGCAGGATTCACGCCTGCTCAGCTGCCTGATAACCGCCAGCTGGGCCGCAGGATTCACGCCTGCTCAGCTGCCTGATAATCGCCAGCTGGGCCGCAGGATTCATGCCTGCTCAGCTGCTTGATTCTTGCCTGCTGAGGCACATGATCCGTGCAGGAGAGCTACCTGATCAGCACATGAGCAGTCACATGATCAGCGCCTCTCAGTCACCTGATCACTGCATGACAGGCACGTGATCAGTGCCTGCTGAGGTGCGGGATCAGCGCCTGCTCAGCTGCCTGATAAGTGCCAGCTGGGCCGCAGGATCAGCGCCTGCTCAGCTGCCTGATAAGTGCCAGCTGGGCCGCGGGATTCACGCCTGCTCAGCTGCCTGATAACCGCCAGCTGGGCCGCAGGATTCACGCCTGCTCAGCTGCCTGATAACCGCCAGCTGGGCCGCAGGATTCACGCCTGCTCAGCTGCCTGATAACCGCCAGCTGGGCCGCAGGATTCACGCCTGCTCAGCTGCCTGATAACCGCCAGCTGGGCCGCAGGATTCACGCCTGCTCAGCTGCCTGATAACCGCCAGCTGGGCCGCAGGATTCACGCCTGCTCAGCTGCCTGATAACCGCCAGCTGGGCCGCAGGATTCACGCCTGCTCAGCTGCCTGATAATCGCCAGCTGGGCCGCAGGATTCATGCCTGCTCAGCTGCTTGATTCTTGCCTGCTGAGGCACATGATCCGTGCAGGAGAGCTACCTGATCAGCACATGAGCAGTCACATGATCAGCGCCTCTCAGTCACCTGATCACTGCATGACAGGCACGTGATCAGTGCCTGCTGAGGTGCGGGATCAGCGCCTGCTCAGCTGCCTGATAATGCCAGCTGGGCCGCAGGATTCACGCCTGCTCAGCTGCCTGATAACCGCCAGCTGGGCCGCAGGATTCACGCCTGCTCAGCTGCCTGATAATCGCCAGCTGGGCCGCAGGATTCACGCCTGCTCAGCTGCCTGATAATCGCCAGCTGGGCCGCAGGATTCATGCCTGCTCAGCTGCTTGATTCTTGCCTGCTGAGGCACATGATCCGTGCAGGAGAGCTACCTGATCAGCACATGAGCAGTCACATGATCAGCGCCTCTCAGTCACCTGATCACTGCATGACAGGCACGTGATCAGTGCCTGCTGAGGTGCGGGATCAGCGCCTGCTCAGCTGCCTGATAAGTGCCAGCTGGGCCGCAGGATTCACGCCTGCTCAGATGCCTGATAACCGCCAGCTGGGCCGCAGGATTCACGCCTGCTCAGCTGCCTGATAAGTGCCAGCTGGGCCGCAGGATTCACGCCTGCTCAGCTGCCTGATAACCGCCAGCTGGGCCGCAGGATTCACGCCTGCTCAGCTGCCAGATAACCGCCAGCTGGGCCGCAGGATTCACGCCTGCTCAGCTGCCTGATAACCGCCAGCTGGGCCGCAGGATTCACGCCTGCTCAGCTGCCTGATAACCGCCAGCTGGGCCGCAGGATTCACGCCTGCTCAGCTGCCTGATAACCGCCAGCTGGGCCGCAGGATTCATGCCTGCTCAGCTGCTTGATTCTTGCCTGCTGAGGCACATGATCCGTGCAGGAGAGCTACCTGATCAGCACATGAGCAGTCACATGATCAGCGCCTCTCAGTCACCTGATCACTGCATGACAGGCACGTGATCAGTGCCTGCTGAGGTGCGGGATCAGCGCCTGCTCAGCTGCCTGATAAGTGCCAGCTGGGCCGCAGGATCACGCCCGCTCAGCTGCCTGATAACCGCCAGCTGGGCCGCAGGATTCACGCCTGCTCAGCTGCCTGATAACCGCCAGCTGGGCCGCAGGATTCACGCCTGCTCAGCTGCCTGATAACCGCCAGCTGGGCCGCAGGATTCACGCCTGCTCAGCTGCCTGATAACCGCCAGCTGGGCCGCAGGATTCACGCCTGCTCAGCAGCCTGATAACCGCCACCTGGGCCGCAGGATTCACGCCTGCTCAGCTGCCTGATAACCGCCAGCTGGGCCGCAGGATTCACGCCTGCTCAGCTGCCTGATAACCGCCAGCTGGGCCGCAGGATTCACGCCTGCTCAGCTGCCTGATAACCGCCAGCTGGGCCGCAGGATTCACGCCTGCTCAGCTGCCTGATAACCGCCAGCTGGGCCGCAGGATTCACGCCTGCTCAGCTGCCTGATAACCGCCAGCTGGGCCGCAGGATTCACGCCTGCTCAGCTGCCTGATAACCGCCAGCTGGGCCGCAGGATTCACGCCTGCTCAGCTGCCTGATAACCGCCAGCTGGGCCGCAGGATTCATGCCTGCTCAGCTGCTTGATTCTTGCCTGCTGAGGCACATGATCCGTGCAGGAGAGCTACCTGATCAGCACATGAGCAGTCACATGATCAGCGCCTCTCAGTCACCTGATCACTGCATGACAGGCACGTGATCAGTGCCTGCTGAGGTGCGGGATCAGCGCCTGCTCAGCTGCCTGATAACCGCCTGCTGAGGTGCGGGATTCACGCCTGCTCAGCTGCCTGATAACCGCCAGCTGGGCCGCAGGATTCACGCCTGCTCAGCTGCCTGATAACCGCCAGCTGGGCCGCAGGATTCACGCCTGCTCAGCTGCCTGATAACCGCCAGCTGGGCCGCAGGATTCACGCCTGCTCAGCTGCCTGATAACCGCCAGCTGGGCCGCAGGATTCACGCCTGCTCAGCTGCCTGATAACCGCCAGCTGGGCCGCAGGATTCACGCCTGCTCAGCTGCCTGATAACCGCCAGCTGGGCCGCAGGATTCACGCCTGCTCAGCTGCCTGATAACCGCCAGCTGGGCCGCAGGATTCACGCCTGCTCAGCTGCCTGATAACCGCCAGCTGGGCCGCAGGATTCACGCCTGCTCAGCTGCCTGATAACCGCCAGCTGGGCCGCAGGATTCACGCCTGCTCAGCTGCCTGATAACCGCCAGCTGGGCCGCAGGATTCACGCCTGCTCAGCTGCCTGATAACCGCCAGCTGGGCCGCAGGATTCACGCCTGCTCAGCTGCCTGATAACCGCCAGCTGGGCCGCAGGATTCACGCCTGCTCAGCTGCCTGATAACCGCCAGCTGGGCCGCAGGATTCACGCCTGCACAGCTGCCTGATAATCGCCAGCTGGGCCGCAGGATTCATGCCTGCTCAGCTGCTTGATTCTTGCCTGCTGAGGCACATGATCCGTGCAGGAGAGCTACCTGATCAGCACATGAGCAGTCACATGATCAGCGCCTCTCAGTCACCTGATCACTGCATGACAGGCACGTGATCAGTGCCTGCTGAGGTGCGGGATCAGCGCCTGCTCAGCTGCCTGATAAGTGCCAGCTGGGTGCGGGATCATGCCTGCTCAGCTGCCTGATAACCGCCAGCTGGGCCGCAGGATTCACGCCTGCTCAGCTGCCTGATAACCGCCAGCTGGGCCGCAGGATTCACGCCTGCTCAGCTGCCTGATAACCGCCAGCTGGGCCGCAGGATTCACGACTGCTCAGCTGCCTGATAACCGCCAGCTGGGCCGCAGGATTCACGCCTGCTCAGCTGCCTGATAACCGCCAGCTGGGCCGCAGGATTCATGCCTGCTCAGCTGCTTGATTCTTGCCTGCTGAGGCACATGATCCGTGCAGGAGAGCTACCTGATCAGCACATGAGCAGTCACATGATCAGCGCCTCTCAGTCACCTGATCACTGCATGAAAGGCACGTGATCAGTGCCTGCTGAGGTGCGGGATCAGCGCCTGCTCAGCTGCCTGATAATGCCAGCTGGGCCGCAGGATCACGCCCGCTCAGCTGCCTGATTACCGCCAGCTGGGCCGCAGGATTCACGCCTGCTCAGCTGCCTGATAACCGCCAGCTGGGCCGCAGGATTCACGCCTGCTCAGCTGCCTGATAACCGCCAGCTGGGCCGCAGGATTCACGCCTGCTCAGCTGCCTGATAACCGCCAGCTGGGCCGCAGGATTCACGCCTGCTCAGCTGCCTGATAACCGCCAGCTGGGCCGCAGGATTCACGCCTGCTCAGCTGCCTGATAACCGCCAGCTGGGCCGCAGGATTCACGCCTGCTCAGCTGCCTGATAACCGCCAGCTGGGCCGCAGGATTCACGCCTGCTCAGCTGCCTGATAATCGCCAGCTGGGCCGCAGGATTCATGCCTGCTCAGCTGCTTGATTCTTGCCTGCTGAGGCACATGATCCGTGCAGGAGAGCTACCTGATCAGCACATGAGCAGTCACATGATCAGCGCCTCTCAGTCACCTGATCACTGCATGACAGGCACGTGATCAGTGCCTGCTGAGGTGCGGGATCAGCGCCTGCTCAGCTGCCTGATAATCGCCAGCTGGGCCGCAGGATTCACGCCTGCTCAGCTGCCTGATAACCGCCAGCTGGGCCGCAGGATTCACGCCTGCTCAGCTGCCTGATAACCGCCAGCTGGGCCGCAGGATTCACGCCTGCTCAGCTGCCTGATAACCGCCAGCTGGGACGCAGGATTCACGCCTGCTCAGCTGCCTGATAACCGCCAGCTGGGCCGCAGGATTCACGCCTGCTCAGCTGCCTGATAACCGCCAGCTGGGCCGCAGGATTCACGCCTGCTCAGCTGCCTGATAACCGCCAGCTGGGCCGCAGGATTCACGCCTGCTCAGCTGCCTGATAACCGCCAGCTGCGCCGCAGGATTCACGCCTGCTCAGCTGCCTGATAACCGCCAGCTGGGCCGCAGGATTCACGCCTGCTCAGCTGCCTGATAACCGCCAGCTGGGCCGCAGGATTCACGCCTGCTCAGCTGCCTGATAATCGCCAGCTGGGCCGCAGGATTCATGCCTGCTCAGCTGCTTGATTCTTGCCTGCTGAGGCACATGATCCGTGCAGGAGAGCTACCTGATCAGCACATGAGCAGTCACATGATCAGCGCCTCTCAGTCACCTGATCACTGCATGACAGGCACGTGATCAGTGCCTGCTGAGGTGCGGGATCAGCGCCTGCTCAGCTGCCTGATAAGTGCCAGCTGGGCCGCAGGATCAGCGCCTGCTCAGCTGCCTGATAAGTGCCAGCTGGGCCGCGGGATTCACGCCTGCTCAGCTGCCTGATAACCGCCAGCTGGGCCGCAGGATTCACGCCTGCTCAGCTGCCTGATAACCGCCAGCTGGGCCGCAGGATTCACGCCTGCTCAGCTGCCTGATAACCGCCAGCTGGGCCGCAGGATTCACGCCTGCTCAGCTGCCTGATAACCGCCAGCTGGGCCGCAGGATTCACGCCTGCTCAGCTGCCTGATAACCGCCAGCTGGGCCGCAGGATTCACGCCTGCTCAGCTGCCTGATAACCGCCAGCTGGGCCGCAGGATTCACGCCTGCTCAGCTGCCTGATAACCGCCAGCTGGGTCGCAGGATTCATGCCTGCTCAGCTGCTTGATTCTTGCCTGCTGAGGCACATGATCCGTGCAGGAGAGCTACCTGATCAGCACATGAGCAGTCACATGATCAGCGCCTCTCAGTCACCTGATCACTGCATGACAGGCACGTGATCAGTGCCTGCTGAGGTGCGGGATCAGCGCCTGCTCAGCTGCCTGATAATGCCAGCTGGGCCGCAGGATTCACGCCTGCTCAGCTGCCTGATAATCGCCAGCTGGGCCGCAGGATTCACGCCTGCTCAGCTGCCTGATAATCGCCAGCTGGGCCGCAGGATTCACGCCTGCTCAGCTGCCTGATAATCGCCAGCTGGGCCGCAGGATTCATGCCTGCTCAGCTGCTTGATTCTTGCCTGCTGAGGCACATGATCCGTGCATGATAGCTACCTGATCAGCACATGAGCAGTCACATGATCAGCGCCTCTCAGTCACCTGATCACTGCATGACAGGCACGTGATCAGTGCCTGCTGAGGTGCGGGATCAGCGCCTGCTCAGCTGCCTGATAAGTGCCAGCTGGGCCGCAGGATTCACGCCTGCTCATCTGCCTGATAACCGCCAGCTGGGCCGCAGGATTCACGCCTGCTCAGCTGCCTGATAAGTGCCAGCTGGGCCGCGGGATTCACGCCTGCTCAGCTGCCTGATAATCGCCAGCTGGGCCGCAGGATTCACGCCTGCTCAGCTGCCAGATAACCGCCAGCTGGGCCGCAGGATTCACGCCTGCTCAGCTGCCTGATAACCGCCAGCTGGGCCGCAGGATTCACGCCTGCTCAGCTGCCTGATAACCGCCAGCTGGGCCGCAGGATTCACGCCTGCTCAGCTGCCTGATAACCGCCAGCTGGGCCGCAGGATTCACGCCTGCTCAGCTGCCTGATAACCGCCAGCTGGGCCGCAGGATTCACGCCTGCTCAGCTGCCTGATAAACGCCAGCTGGGCCGCAGGATTCACGCCTGCTCAGCTGCCTGATAACCGCCAGCTGGGCCTCAGGATTCACGCCTGCTCAGCTGCCTGATAACCGCCAGCTGGGCCGCAGGATTCACGCCTGTTCAGCTGCCTGATAACCGCCAGCTGGGCCGCAGGATTCACGCCTGCTCAGCTGCCTGATAACCGCCAGCTGGGCCGCAGGATTCACGCCTGCTCAGCTGCCTGATAACCGCCAGCTGGGCCGCAGGATTCACGCCTGCTCAGCTGCCTGATAACCGCCAGCTGGGCCGCAGGATTCACGCCTGCTCAGCTGCCTGATAACCGCCAGCTGGGCCGCAGGATTCACGCCTGCTCAGATGCCTGATAACCGCCAGCTGGGCCGCAGGATTCACGCCTGCTCAGCTGCCTGATAACCGCCAGCTGGGCCGCAGGATTCACGCCTGCTCAGCTGCCTGATAACCGCCAGCTGGGCCGCAGGATTCACGCCTGCTCAGCTGCCTGATAACCGCCAGCTCGGCCGCAGGATTCACGCCTGCTCAGCTGCCTGATAACCGCCAGCTGGGCCGCAGGATTCACGCCTGCTCAGCTGCCTGATAACCGCCAGCTGGGCCGCAGGATTCATGCCTGCTCAGCTGCTTGATTCTTGCCTGCTGAGGCACATGATCCGTGCAGGAGAGCTACCTGATCAGCACATGAGCAGTCACATGATCAGCGCCTCTCAGTCACCTGATCACTGCATGACAGGCACGTGATCAGTGCCTGCTGAGGTGCGGGATCAGCGCCTGCTCAGCTGCCTGATAATCGCCAGCTGGGCCGCAGGATTCATGCCTGCTCAGCTGCCTGATAACCGCCAGCTGGGCCGCAGGATTCACGCCTGCTCAGCTGCCTGATAACCGCCAGCTGGGCCGCAGGATTCACGCCTGCTCAGCTGCCTGATAACCGCCAGCTGGACCGCAGGATTCACGCCTGCTCAGCTGCCTGATAACCGCCAGCTGGGCCGCAGGATTCACGCCTGCTCAGCTGCCTGATAACCGCCAGCTCGGCCGCAGGATTCACGCCTGCTCAGCTGCCTGATAACCGCCAGCTGGGCCGCAGGATTCACGCCTGCTCAGCTGCCTGATAACCGCCAGCTGGGCCGCAGGATTCACGCCTGCTCAGCTGCCTGATAACCGCCAGCTGGGCCGCAGGATTCACGCCTGCTCAGCTGCCTGATAATCGCCAGCTGGGCCGCAGGATTCATGCCTGCTCAGCTGCTTGATTCTTGCCTGCTGAGGCACATGATCCGTGCAGGAGAGCTACCTGATCAGCACATGAGCAGTCACATGATCAGCGCCTCTCAGTCACCTGATCACTGCATGACAGGCACGTGATCAGTGCCTGCTGAGGTGCGGGATCAGCGCCTGCTCAGCTGCCTGATAAGTGCCAGCTGGGCCGCAGGATCACGCCCGCTCAGCTGCCTGATAAGTGCCAGCTGGGCCGCGGGATTCACGCCTGCTCAGCTACCTGATAACCGCCAGCTGGGCCGCAGGATTCACGCCTGCTCAGCTGCCTGATAACCGCCAGCTGGGCCGCAGGATTCACGCCTGCTCAGCTGCCTGATAACCGCCAGCTGGGCCGCAGGATTCACGCCTGCTCAGCTGCCTGATAACCGCCAGCTGGGCCGCAGGATTCACGCCTGCTCAGCTGCCTGATAACCGCCAGCTGGGCCGCAGGATTCACGCCTGCTCAGCTGCCTGATAACCGCCAGCTGGGCCGCAGGATTCACGCCTGCTCAGCTGCCTGATAATCGCCAGCGGGGCCGCAGGATTCATGCCTGCTCAGCTGCTTGATTCTTGCCTGCTGAGGCACATGATCCGTGCAGGAGAGCTACCTGATCAGCACATGAGCAGTCACATGATCAGCGCCTCTCAGTCACCTGATCACTGCATGACAGGCACGTGATCAGTGCCTGCTGAGGTGCGGGATCAGCGCCTGCTCAGCTGCCTGATAAGTGCCAGCTGGGCCGCGGGATTCACGCCTGCTCAGCTGCCTGATAACCGCCAGCTGGGCCGCAGGATTCACGCCTGCTCAGCTGCCTGATAATCGCCAGCTGGGCCGCAGGATTCACGCCTGCTCAGCTGCCTGATAATCGCCAGCTGGGCCGCAGGATTCATGCCTGCTCAGC
The DNA here is from genome assembly GCF_032452875.1 of Bos javanicus. NCBI lineage: Eukaryota > Metazoa > Chordata > Mammalia > Artiodactyla > Bovidae > Bos > Bos javanicus. The sequence goes on along the minus strand of NW_026894044.1, from coordinate 81,238 downwards.
TGCTTGATTCTTGCCTGCTGAGGCACATGATCCGTGCAGGAGAGCTACCTGATCAGCACATGAGCAGTCACATGATCAGCGCCTCTCAGTCACCTGATCACTGCATGACAGGCACGTGATCAGTGCCTGCTGAGGTGCGGGATCAGCGCCTGCTCAGCTGCCTAAGTGCCTGCTGGGCCGCAGGATTCACGCCTGCTCAGCTGCCTGATAATCGCCAGCTGGGCCGCAGGATTCACGCCTGCTCAGCTGCCTGATAAGTGCCAGCTGGGCCGCAGGATTCACGCCTGCTCATCTGCCTGATAACCGCCAGCTGGGCCGCAGGATTCACGCCTGCTCAGCTGCCTGATAAGTGCCAGCTGGGCCGCAGGATTCACGCCTGCTCAGCTGCCTGATAACCGCCAGCTAGGCCGCAGGATTCACGCCTGCTCAGCTGCCAGATAACCGCCAGCTGGGCCGCAGGATTCACGCCTGCTCAGCTGCCTGATAACCGCCAGCTGGGCCGCAGGATTCACGCCTGCTCAGCTGCCTGATAACCGCCAGCTGGGCCGCAGGATTCATGCCTGCTCAGCTGCCTGATAATCGCCAGCTGGGCCGCAGGATTCACGCCTGCTCAGCTGCCTGAAAACCGCCAGCTGGGCCGCAGGATTCATGCCTGCTCAGCTGCCTGATAACCGCCAGCTGGGCCGCAGGATTCACGCCTGCTCAGCTGCCTGATAACCGCCAGCTGGGCCGCAGGATTCACGCCTGCTCAGCTGCCTGATAACCGCCAGCTGGGCCGCAGGATTCACGCCTGCTCAGCTGCCTGATAACCGCCAGCTGGGCCGCAGGATTCACGCCTGCTCAGCTGCCTGATAACCGCCAGCTGGGCCGCAGGATTCACGCCTGCTCAGCTGCCTGATAACCGCCAGCTGGGCCGCAGGATTCACGCCTGCTCAGCTGCCTGATAACCGCCAGCTGGGCCGCAGGATTCACGCCTGCTCAGCTGCCTGATAACCGCCAGCTGGGCCGCAGGATTCACGCCTGCTCAGCTGCCTGATAACCGCCAGCTGGGCCGCAGGATTCACGCCTGCTCAGCTGCCTGATAACCGCCAGCTGGGCCGCAGGATTCACGCCTGCTCAGCTGCCTGATAACCGCCAGCTGGGCCGCAGGATTCACGCCTGCTCAGCTGCCTGATAACCGCCAGCTCGGCCGCAGGATTCACGCCTGCTCAGCTGCCTGATAACCGCCAGCTGGGCCGCAGGATTCACGCCTGCTCAGCTGCCAGATAACCGCCAGCTGGGCCCCAGGATTCATGCCTGCACAGCTGCTTGATTCTTGCCTGCTGAGGCACATGATCCGTGCAGGAGAGCTACCTGATCAGCACATGAGCAGTCACATGATCGGCACCTCTCAGTCACCTGATCATTGCATGACAGGCACGTGATCAGTGCCTGCTGAGGTGCGGGATCAGCGCCTGCTCAGCTGCCTGTTAATCGCCAGCTGGGCCGCAGGATTCATGCCTGCACAGCTGCTTGATTCTTGCCTGCTGAGGCACATGATCCGTGCAGGAGAGCTACCTGATCAGCACATGAGCAGTCACATGATCAGCGCCTCTCAGTCACCTGATAATGCATGACAGGCACGTGATCAGTGCCTGCTGAGGTGCGGGATCAGCGCCTGCTCAGCTGCCTGATAATCGCCAGCTGGGCCGCAGGATTCACGCCTGCTCAGCTGCCTGATAACCGCCAGCTGGGCCGCAGGATTCACGCCTGCTCAGCTGCCTGATAACCGCCAGCTGGGCCGCAGGATTCACGCCTGCTCAGCTGCCTGATAACCGCCAGCTGGGCCGCAGGATTCACGCCTGCTCAGCTGCCTGATAACCGCCAGCTGGGCCGCAGGATTCACGCCTGCTCAGCTGCCTGATAACCGCCAGCTGGGCCGCAGGATTCACGCCTGCTCAGCTGCCTGATAACCGCCAGCTGGGCCGCAGGATTCACGCCTGCTCAGCTGCCTGATAACCGCCAGCTGGGCCGCAGGATTCACGCCTGCTCAGCTGCCTGATAACCGCCAGCTGGGCCGCAGGATTCACGCCTGCTCAGCTGCCTGATAATCGCCAGCTGGGCCGCAGGATTCATGCCTGCTCAGCTGCTTGATTCTTGCCTGCTGAGGCACATGATCCGTGCAGGAGAGCTACCTGATCAGCACATGAGCAGTCACATGATCAGCGCCTCTCAGTCACCTGATCACTGCATGACAGGCACGTGATCAGTGCCTGCTGAGGTGCGGGATCAGCGCCTGCTCAGCTGCCTGATAAGTGCCAGCTGGGCCGCAGGATCAGCGCCTGCTCAGCTGCCTGATAAGCGCCAGCTGGGCCGCGGGATTCACGCCTGCTCAGCTGCCTGATAACCGCCAGCTGGGCCGCAGGATTCACGCCTGCTCAGCTGCCTGATAACCGCCAGCTGGGCCGCAGGATTCACGCCTGCTCAGCTGCCTGATAACCGCCAGCTGGGCCGCAGGATTCACGCCTGCTCAGCTGCCTGATAACCGCCAGCTGGGCCGCAGGATTCACGCCTGCTCAGCTGCCTGATAACCGCCAGCTGGGCCGCAGGATTCACGCCTGCTCAGCTGCCTGATAACCGCCAGCTGGGCCGCAGGATTCACGCCTGCTCAGCTGCCTGATAATCGCCAGCTGGGCCGCAGGATTCATGCCTGCTCAGCTGCTTGATTCTTGCCTGCTGAGGCACATGATCCGTGCAGGAGAGCTACCTGATCAGCACATGAGCAGTCACATGATCAGCGCCTCTCAGTCACCTGATCACTGCATGACAGGCACGTGATCAGTGCCTGCTGAGGTGCGGGATCAGCGCCTGCTCAGCTGCCTGATAACCGCCTGCTGAGGTGCGGGATTCACGCCTGCTCAGCTGCCTGATAATCGCCAGCTGGGCCGCAGGATTCACGCCTGCTCAGCTGCCTGATAATCGCCAGCTGGGCCGCAGGATTCACGCCTGCTCAGCTGCCTGATAACCGCCAGCTGGGCCGCAGGATTCATGCCTGCTGAGCTGCTTGATTCTTGTCTGCTGAGGCACATGATCCGTGCAGGAGAGCTACCTGATCAGCACATGAGCAGTCACATGATCAGCGCCTCTCAGTCACCTGATCACTGCATGACAGGCACGTGATCAGTGCCTGCTGAGGTGCGGGATCAGCGCCTGCTCAGCTGCCTGATAATCGCCAGCTGGGCCGCAGGATTCACGCCTGCTCAGCTGCCTGATAACCGCCAGCTGGGCCGCAGGATTCACGCCTGCTCAGCTGCCTGATAACCGCCAGCTGGGCCGCAGGATTCACGCCTGCTCAGCTGCCTGATAACCGCCAGCTGGGCCGCAGGATTCACGCCTGCTCAGCTGCCTGATAACCGCCAGCTGGGCCACAGGATTCACGCCTGCTCAGCTGCCTGATAACCGCCAGCTGGGCCGCAGGATTCACGCCTGCTCAGCTGCCTGATAACCGCCAGCTGGGCCGCAGGATTCACGCCTGCTCAGCTGCCTGATAACCGCCAGCTGGGCCGCAGGATTCACGCCTGCTCAGCTGCCTGATAACCGCCAGCTGGGCCGCAGGATTCACGCCTGCTCAGCTGCCTGATAACCGCCAGCTGGGCCGCAGGATTCATGCCTGCTCAGCTGCTTGATTCTTGCCTGCTGAGGCACATGATCCGTGCAGGAGAGCTACCTGATCAGCACATGAGCAGTCACATGATCAGCGCCTCTCAGTCACCTGATCACTGCATGACAGGCACGTGATCAGTGCCTGCTGAGGTGCGGGATCAGCGCCTGCTCAGCTGCCTGATAAGTGCCAGCTGGGCCGCAGGATTCACGCCTGCTCAGCTGCCTGATAAGTGCCAGCTGGGCCGCGGGATTCACGCCTGCTCAGCTGCCTGATAACCGCCAGCTGGGCCGCAGGATTCACGCCTGCTCAGCTGCCTGATAACCGCCAGCTGGGCCGCAGGATTCACGCCTGCTCAGCTGCCTGATAACCGCCAGCTGGGCCGCAGGATTCACGCCTGCTCAGCTGCCTGATAACCGCCAGCTGGGCCGCAGGATTCACGCCTGCTCAGCTGCCTGATAACCGCCAGCTGGGCCGCAGGATTCACGCCTGCTCAGCTGCCTGATAACCGCCAGCTGGGCCGCAGGATTCACGCCTGCTCAGCTGCCTGATAATCGCCAGCTGGGCCGCAGGATTCATGCCTGCTCAGCTGCTTGATTCTTGCCTGCTGAGGCACATGATCCGTGCAGGAGAGCTACCTGATCAGCACATGAGCAGTCACATGATCAGCGCCTCTCAGTCACCTGATCACTGCATGACAGGCACGTGATCAGTGCCTGCTGAGGTGCGGGATCAGCGCCTGCTCAGCTGCCTGATAAGTGCCAGCTGGGCCGCAGGATTCACGCCTGCTCAGCTGCCTGATAATCGCCAGCTGGGCCGCAGGATTCACGCCTGCTCAGCTGCCTGATAATCGCCAGCTGGGCCGCAGGATTCACGCCTGCTCAGCTGCCTGATAATCGCCAGCTGGGCCGCAGGATTCATGCCTGCTCAGCTGCTTGATTCTTGTCTGCTGAGGCACATGATCCGTGCAGGAGAGCTACCTGATCAGCACATGAGCAGTCACATGATCAGCGCCTCTCAGTCACCTGATCACTGCATGACAGGCACGTGATCAGTGCCTGCTGAGGTGCGGGATCAGCGCCTGCTCAGCTGCCTGATAAGTGCCAGCTGGGCCGCAGGATTCACGCCTGCTCAGCTGCCTGATAATCGCCAGCTGGGCCGCAGGATTCACGCCTGCTCAGCTGCCTGATAACCGCCAGCTGGGCCGCAGGATTCACGCCTGCTCAGCTGCCTGATAATCGCCAGCTGGGCCGCAGGATTCATGCCTGCTCAGCTGCTTGATTCTTGCCTGCTGAGGCACATGATCCGTGCAGGAGAGCTACCTGATCAGCACATGAGCAGTCACATGATCAGCGCCTCTCAGTCACCTGATCACTGCATGACAGGCACGTGATCAGTGCCTGCTGAGGTGCGGGATCAGCGCCTGCTCAGCTGCCTGATAAGTGCCAGCTGGGCCGCAGGATTCACGCCTGCTCAGCTGCCTGATAACCGCCAGCTGGGCCGCAGGATTCACGCCTGCTCAGCTGCCTGATAAGTGCCAGCTGGGCCGCAGGATTCACGCCTGCTCAGCTGCCTGATAACCGCCAGCTGGGCCGCAGGATTCACGCCTGCTCAGCTGCCTGATAAGTGCCAGCTGGGCCGCGGGATTCACGCCTGCTCAGCTGCCTGATAATCGCCAGCTGGGCCGCAGGATTCACGCCTGCTCAGCTGCCAGATAACCGCCAGCTGGGCCGCAGGATTCACGCCTGCTCAGCTGCCTGATAACCGCCAGCTGGGCCGCAGGATTCACGCCTGCTCAGCTGCCTGATAACCGCCAGCTGGGCCGCAGGATTCACGCCTGCTCAGCTGCCTGATAACCGCCAGCTGGGCCGCAGGATTCACGCCTGCTCAGCTGCCTGAAAACCGCCAGCTGGGCCGCAGGATTCACGCCTGCTCAGCTGCCTGATAACCGCCAGCTGGGCCGCAGGATTCACGCCTGCTCAGCTGCCTGATAACCGCCAGCTGGGCCGCAGGATTCACGCCTGCTCAGCTGCCTGATAACCGCCAGCTGGGCCGCAGGATTCACGCCTGCTCAGCTGCCTGATAACCGCCAGCTGGGCCGCAGGATTCACGCCTGCTCAGCTGCCTGAAAACCGCCAGCTGGGCCGCAGGATTCACGCCTGCTCAGCTGCCTGATAACCGCCAGCTGGGCCGCAGGATTCACGCCTGCTCAGCTGCCTGATAACCGCCAGCTGGGCCGCAGGATTCACGCCTGCTCAGCTGCCTGATAACCGCCAGCTGGGCCGCAGGATTCACGCCTGCTCAGCTGCCTGATAACCGCCAGCTGGGCCGCAGGATTCACGCCTGCTCAGCTGCCTGATAACCGCCAGCTGGGCCGCAGGATTCACGCCTGCTCAGCTGCCTGATAACCGCCAGCTGGGCCGCAGGATTCACGCCTGCTCAGCTGCCTGCTAACCGCCAGCTGGGCCGCAGGATTCACGCCTGCTCAGCTGCCTGATAATCGCCAGCTGGGCCGCAGGATTCATGCCTGCTCAGCTGCTTGATTCTTGCCTGCTGAGGCACATGATCCGTGCAGGAGAGCTACCTGATCAGCACATGAGCAGTCACATGATCAGCGCCTCTCAGTCACCTGATCACTGCATGACAGGCACGTGATCAGTGCCTGCTGAGGTGCGGGATCAGCGCCTGCTCAGCTGCCTGATAAGTGCCAGCTGGGCCGCAGGATCACGCCCGCTCAGCTGCCTGATAAGTGCCAGCTGGGCCGCAGGATTCACGCCTGCTCAGCTGCCTGATAACCGCCAGCTGGGCCGCAGGATTCACGCCTGCTCAGCTGCCTGATAACCGCCAGCTGGGCCGCAGGATTCACGCCTGCTCAGCTGCCTGATAACCGCCAGCTGGGCCGCAGGATTCACGCCTGCTCAGCTGCCTGATAACCGCCAGCTGGGCCGCAGGATTCACGCCTGCTCAGCTGCCTGATAACCGCCAGCTGGGCCGCAGGATTCACGCCTGATCAGCTGCCTGATAACCGCCAGCTGGGCCGCAGGATTCACGCCTGCTCAGCTGCCTGATAATCGCCAGCTGGGCCGCAGGATTCATGCCTGCTCAGCTGCTTGATTCTTGCCTGCTGAGGCACATGATCCGTGCAGGAAAGCTACCTGATCAGCACATGAGCAGTCACGTGATCAGCGCCTCTCAGTCACCTGATCACTGCATGACAGGCACGTGATCAGTGCCTGCTGAGGTGCGGGATCAGCGCCTGCTCAGCTGCCTGATAAGTGCCAGCTGGGCCGCAGGATTCACGCCTGCTCAGCTGCCTGATAATCGCCAGCTGGGCCGCAGGATTCACGCCTGCTCAGCTGCCTGATAATCGCCAGCTGGGCCGCAGGATTCACGCCTGCTCAGCTGCCTGATAATCGCCAGCTGGGCCGCAGGATTCACGCCTGCTCAGCTGCTTGATTCTTGTCTGCTGAGGCACATGATCCGTGCAGGAGAGCTACCTGATCAGCACATGAGCAGTCACATGATCAGCGCCTCTCAGTCACCTGATCACTGCATGACAGGCACGTGATCAGTGCCTGCTGAGGTGCGGGATCAGCGACTGCTCAGCTGCCTGATAATGCCAGCTGGGCCGCAGGATTCACGCCTGCTCAGCTGCCTGATAATCGCCAGCTGGGCCGCAGGATTCACGCCTGCTCAGCTGCCTGATAAGTGCCAGCTGGGCCGCAGGATTCACGCCTGCTCAGCTGCCTGATAACCGCCAGCTGGGCCGCAGGATTCACGCCTGCTCAGCTGCCTGATAAGTGCCAGCTGGGCCGCAGGATTCACGCCTGCTCAGCTGCCTGATAATCGCCAGCTGGGCCGCAGGATTCACGCCTGCTCAGCTGCCAGATAACCGCCAGCTGGGCCGCAGGATTCACGCCTGCTCAGCTGCCTGATAACCGCCAGCTGGGCCGCAGGATTCACGCCTGCTCAGCTGCCTGATAACCGCCAGCTGGGCCGCAGGATTCACGCCTGCTCAGCTGCCTGATAACCGCCAGCTGGGCCGCAGGATTCACGCCTGCTCAGCTGCCTGATAACCGCCAGCTGGGCCGCAGGATTCACGCCTGCTCAGCTGCCTGATAACCGCCAGCTGGGCCGCAGGATTCACGCCTGCTCAGCTGCCTGATAACCGCCAGCTGGGCCGCAGGATTCACGCCTGCTCAGCTGCCTGATAACCGCCAGCTGGGCTGCAGGATTCACGCCTGCTCAGCTGCCTGATAACCGCCAGCTGGGCCGCAGGATTCACGCCTGCTCAGCTGCCTGATAACCGCCAGCTGGGCCGCAGGATTCACGCCTGCTCAGCTGCCTGATAACCGCCAGCTGGGCCGCAGGATTCACGCCTGCTCAGCTGCCTGATAACCGCCATCTGGGCCGCAGGATTCACGCCTGCTCAGCTGCCTGATAACCGCCAGCTGGGCCGCAGGATTCACGCCTGCTCAGCTGCCTGATAACCGCCAGCTGGGCCGCAGGATTCACGCCTGCTCAGCTGCCTGATAACCGCCAGCTGGGCCGCAGGATTCACGCCTGCTCAGCTGCCTGATAAACGCCAGCTGGGCCGCAGGATTCACGCCTGCTCAGCTGCCTGATAACCGCCAGCTCGGCCGCAGGATTCACGCCTGCTCAGCTGCCTGATAACCGCCAGCTGGGCCGCAGGATTCACGCCTGCTCAGCTGCCTGATAACCGCCAGCTGGGCCGCAGGATTCACGCCTGCTCAGCTGCCTGATAACCGCCAGCTGGGCCGCAGGATTCACGCCTGCTCAGCTGCCTGATAAACGCCAGCTGGGCCGCAGGATTCACGCCTGCTCAGCTGCCTGATAACCGCCAGCTGGGCCGCAGGATTCACGCCTGCTCAGCTGCCTGATAACCGCCAGCTGGGCCGCAGGATTCACGCCTGCTCAGCTGCCTGATAACCGCCATCTGGGCCGCAGGATTCACGCCTGCTCAGCTGCCTGATAACCGCCAGCTGGGCCGCAGGATTCACGCCTGCTCAGCTGCCTGATAACCGCCAGCTGGGCCGCAGGATTCACGCCTGCTCAGCTGCCTGATAACCGCCAGCTGGGCCGCAGGATTCACGCCTGCTCAGCTGCCTGATAACCGCCAGCTGGGCCGCAGGATTCATGCCTGCTCAGCTGCCTGATAATCGCCAGCTGGGCCGCAGGATTCACGCCTGCTCAGCTGCCTGATAACCGCCAGCTGGGCCGCAGGATTCACGCCTGCTCAGCTGCCTGATAATCGCCAGCTGGGCCGCAGGATTCATGCCTGCTCAGCTGCTTGATTCTTGCCTGCTGAGGCACATGATCCGTGCAGGAGAGCTACCTGATCAGCACATGAGCAGTCACATGATCAGCGCCTCTCAGTCACCTGATCACTGCATGACAGGCACGTGATCAGTGCCTGCTGTGGTGCGGGATCAGCGCCTGCTCAGCTGCCTGATAAGTGCCAGCTGGGCCGCAGGATCACGCCCGCTCAGCTGCCTGATAACCGCCAGCTGGGCCGCAGGATTCACGCCTGCTCAGCTGCCTGATAACCGCCAGCTGGGCCGCAGGATTCACGCCTGCTCAGCTGCCTGATAACCGCCAGCTGGGCCGCAGGATTCACGCCTGCTCAGCTGCCTGGTAACCGCCAGCTGGGCCGCAGGATTCACGCCTGCTCAGCTGCCTGATAACCGCCAGCTCGGCCGCAGGATTCACGCCTGCTCAGCTGCCTGATAACCGCCAGCTGGGCCGCAGGATTCACGCCTGCTCAGCTGCCTGATAACCGCCAGCTGGGCCGCAGGATTCATGCCTGCTCAGCTGCTTGATTCTTGCCTGCTGAGGCACATGATCCGTGCAGGAGAGCTACCTGATCAGCACATGAGCAGTCACATGATCAGCGCCTCTCAGTCACCTGATCACTGCATGACAGGCACGTGATCAGTGCCTGCTGAGGTGCGGGATCAGCGCCTGCTCAGCTGCCTGATAATCGCCAGCTGGGCCGCAGGATTCACGCCTGCTCAGCTGCCTGATAACCGCCAGCTGGGCCGCAGGATTCACGCCTGCTCAGCTGCCTGATAACCGCCAGCTGGGCCGCAGGATTCACGCCTGCTCAGCTGCCTGATAACCGCCAGCTGGGCCGCAGGATTCACGCCTGCTCAGCTGCCTGATAACCGCCAGCTGGGCCGCAGGATTCACGCCTGCTCAGCTGCCTGATAACCGCCAGCTGGGCCGCAGGATTCACGCCTGCTCAGCTGCCTGATAACCGCCAGCTGGGCCGCAGGATTCACGCCTGCTCAGCTGCCTGATAACCGCCAGCTGGGCCGCAGGATTCACGCCTGCTCAGCTGCCTGATAACCGCCAGCTGGGCCGCAGGATTCACGCCTGCTCAGCTGCCTGATAACCGCCAGCTGGGCCGCAGGATTCACGCCTGCTCAGCTGCCTGATAACCGCCAGCTGGGCCGCAGGATTCACGCCTGCTCAGCTGCCTGATAACCGCCAGCTGGGCCGCAGGATTCACGCCTGCTCAGCTGCCTGATAACCGCCAGCTGGGCCGCAGGATTCACGCCTGCTCAGCTGCCTGATAATCGCCAGCTGGGCCGCAGGATTCATGCCTGCTCAGCTGCTTGATTCTTGCCTGCTGAGGCACATGATCCGTGCAGGAGAGCTACCTGATCAGCACATGAGCAGTCACATGATCAGCGCCTCTCAGTCACCTGATCACTGCATGACAGGCACGTGATCAGTGCCTGCTGAGGTGCGGGATCAGCGCCTGCTCAGCTGCCTGATAAGTGCCAGCTGGGCCGCAGGATTCACGCCTGCTCAGATGCCTGATAACCGCCAGCTGGGCCGCAGGATTCACGCCTGCTCAGCTGCCTGATAAGTGCCAGCTGGGCCGCAGGATTCACGCCTGCTCAGCTGCCTGATAACCGCCAGCTGGGCCGCAGGATTCACGCCCGCTCAGCTGCCAGATAACCGCCAGCTGGGCCGCAGGATTCACGCCTGCTCAGCTGCCTGATAACCGCCAGCTGGGCCTCAGGATTCACGCCTGCTCAGCTGCCTGATTACCGCCAGCTGGGCCGCAGGATTCATGCCTGCTCAGCTGCTTGATTCTTGCCTGCTGAGGCACATCATCCGTGCAGAAGAGCTACCTGATCAGCACATGAGCAGTCACATGATCAGCGCCTCTCAGTCACCTGATCACTGCATGACAGGCACGTGATCAGTGCCTGCTGAGGTGCGGGATCAGCGCCTGCTCAGCTGCCTGATAAGTGCCAGCTGGGCCGCAGGATTCACGCCTGCTCAGCTGCCTGATAACCGCCAGCTGGGCCGCAGGATTCACGCCTACTCAGCTGCCTGATAACCGCCAGCTGGGCCGCAGGATTCACGCCTGCTCAGCTGCCTGATAACCGCCAGCTGGGCCGCAGGATTCACGCCTGCTCAGCTGCCTGATAACCGCCAGCTGGGCCGCAGGATTCACGCCTGCTCAGCTGCCTGATAACCGCCAGCTGGGCCGCAGGATTCACGCCTGCTCAGCTGCCTGATAACCGCCAGCTGGGCCGCAGGATTCACGCCTGCTCAGCTGCCTGATAACCGCCAGCTGGGCCGCAGGATTCACGCCTGCTCAGCTGCCTGATAACCGCCAGCTGGGCCGCAGGATTCACGCCTGCTCAGCTGCCTGATAACCGCCAGCTGGGCCGCAGGATTCACGCCTGCTCAGCTGCCTGATAACCGCCAGCTGGGCCGCAGGATTCACGCCTGCTCAGCTGCCTGATAACCGCCAGCTGGGCCGCAGGATTCACGCCTGCTCAGCTGCCTGATAACCGCCAGCTGGGCCGCAGGATTCATGCCTGCTCAGCTGCTTGATTCTTGCCTGCTGAGGCACATGATCCGTGCAGGAGAGCTACCTGATCAGCACATGAGCAGTCACATGATCAGCGCCTCTCAGTCACCTGATCACTGCATGACAGGCACGTGATCAGTGCCTGCTGAGGTGCGGGATCAGCGCCTGCTCAGCTGCCTGATAAGCGCCAGCTGGGCCGCAGGATTCACGCCTGCTCAGCTGCCTGATAACCGCCAGCTGGGCCGCAGGATTCACGCCTGCTCAGCTGCCTGATAACCGCCAGCTGGGCCGCAGGATTCACGCCTGCTCAGCTGCCTGATAACCGCCAGCTGGGCCGCAGGATTCACGCCTGCTCAGCTGCCTGATAACCGCCAGCTGGGCCGCAGGATTCACGCCTGCTCAGCTGCCTGATAACCGCCAGCTGGGCCGCAGGATTCACGCCTGCTCAGCTGCCTGATAACCGCCAGCTGGGCCGCAGGATTCACGCCTGCTCAGCTGCCTGATAACCGCCAGCTGGGCCGCAGGATTCATGCCTGCTCAGCTGCTTGATTCTTGCCTGCTGAGGCACATGATCCGTGCAGGAGAGCTACCTGATCAGCACATGAGCAGTCACATGTTCAGCGCCTCTCAGTCACCTGATCACTGCATGACAGGCACGTGATCAGTGCCTGCTGAGGTGCGGGATCAGCGCCTGCTCAGCTGCCTGATAAGTGCCAGCTGAGTGCAGGATCACGCCCGCTCAGCTGCCTGATAACCGCCAGCTGGGCCGCAGGATTCACGCCTGCTCAGCTGCCTGATAACCGCCAGCTGGGCCGCAGGATTCACGCCTGCTCAGCTGCCTGATAACCGCCAGCTGGGCCGCAGGATTCACGCCTGCTCAGCTGCCTGATAACCGCCAGCTGGGCCGCAGGATTCACGCCTGCTCAGCTGCCTGATAACCGCCAGCTGGGCCGCAGGATTCACGCCTGCTCAGCTGCCTGATAACCGCCAGCTGGGCCGCAGGATTCACGCCTGCTCAGCTGCCTGATAACCGCCAGCTGGGCCGCAGGATTCACGCCTGCTCAGCTGCCTGATAACCGCCAGCTGGGCCGCAGGATTCACGCCTGCTCAGCTGCCTGATAACCGCCAGCTGGGCCGCAGGATTCACGCCTGCTCAGCTGCCTGATAACCGCCAGCTGGGCCGCAGGATTCACGTCTGCTCAGCTGCCTGATAACCGACAGCTGGGCCGCAGGATTCACGCCTGCTCAGCTGCCTGATAACCGCCAGCTGGGCCGCAGGATTCACGCCTGCTCAGCTGCCTGATAACCGCCAGCTGGGCCGCAGGATTCACGCCTGCTCAGCTGCCTGATAACCGCCAGCTGGGCCTCAGGATTCACGCCTGCTCAGCTGCCTGATAACCGCCAGCTGGACCGCAGGATTCATGCCTGCTCAGCTGCTTGATTCTTGCCTGCTGAGGCACATCATCCGTGCAGGAGAGCTACCTGATCAGCACATGAGCAGTCACATGATCAGCGCCTCTCAGTCACCTGATCACTGCATGACAGGCACGTGATCAGTGCCTGCTGAGGTGCGGGATCAGCGCCTGCTCAGCTGCCTGATAAGTGCCAGCTGGGCCGCGGGATTCACGCCTGCTCAGCTGCCTGATAACCGCCAGCTGGGCCGCAGGATTCACGCCTGCTCAGCTGCCTGATAACCGCCAGCTGGGCCGCAGGATTCACGCCTGCTCAGCTGCCTGATAACCGCCAGCTGGGCCGCAGGATTCACGCCTGCTCAGCTGCCTGATAACCGCCAGCTGGGCCGCAGGATTCACGCCTGCTCAGCTGCCTGATAACCGCCAGCTGGGCCGCAGGATTCACGCCTGCTCAGCTGCCTGATAACCGCCAGCTGGGCCGCAGGATTCATGCCTGCTCAGCTGCTTGATTCTTGCCTGCTGAGGCACATGATCCGTGCAGGAGAGCTACCTGATCAGCACATGAGCAGTCACATGTTCAGCGCCTCTCAGTCACCTGATCTCTGCATGACAGGCACGTGATCAGTGCCTGCTGAGGTGCGGGATCAGCGCCTGCTCAGCTGCCTGATAAGTGCCAGCTGAGTGCGGGATCAGCGCCTGCTCAGCTGCCTGATAACCGCCAGCTGGGCCGCAGGATTCACGCCTGCTCAGCTGCCTGATAACCGCCAGCTGGGCCGCAGGATTCACGCCTGCTCAGCTGCCTGATAACCGCCAGCTGGGCCGCAGGATTCACGCCTGCTCAGCTGCCTGATAACCGCCAGCTGGGCCGCAGGATTCACGCCTGCTCAGCTGCCTGATAACCGCCAGCTGGGCCGCAGGATTCACGCCTGCTCAGCTGCCTGATAACCGCCAGCTGGGCCGCAGGATTCACGCCTGCTCAGCTGCCTGATAACCGCCAGCTGGGCCGCAGGATTCACGCCTGCTCAGCTGCCTGATAACCGCCAGCTGGGCCGCAGGATTCACGCCTGCTCAGCTGCCTGATAACCGCCAGCTGGGCCGCAGGATTCACGCCTGCTCAGCTGCCTGATAACCGCCAGCTGGGCCGCAGGATTCACGTCTGCTCAGCTGCCTGATAACCGACAGCTGGGCCGCAGGATTCACGCCTGCTCAGCTGCCTGATAACCGCCAGCTGGGCCGCAGGATTCACGCCTGCTCAGCTGCCTGATAACCGCCAGCTGGGCCGCAGGATTCACGCCTGCTCAGCTGCCTGATAACCGCCAGCTGGGCCACAGGATTCACGCCTGCTCAGCTGCCTGATAACCGCCAGCTGGGCCCCAGGATTCATGCCTGCTCAGCTGCTTGATTCTTGCCTGCTGAGGCACATCATCCGTGCAGGAGAGCTACCTGATCAGCACATGAGCAGTCACATGATCAGCGCCTCTCAGTCACCTGATCACTGCATGACAGGCACGTGATCAGTGCCTGCTGAGGTGCGGGATCAGCGCCTGCTCAGCTGCCTGATAAGTGCCTGCTGGGTGCAGGATCACGCCCGCTCAGCTGCCTGATAACCGCCAGCTGGGCCGCAGGATTCACGCCTGCTCAGCTGCCTGATAACCGCCAGCTGGGCCGCAGGATTCACGCCTGCTCAGCTGCCTGATAACCGCCAGCTGGGCCGCAGGATTCACGCCTGCTCAGCTGCCTGATAACCGCCAGCTGGGCCGCAGGATTCACGCCTGCTCAGCTGCCTGATAACCGCCAGCTGGGCCGCAGGATTCACGCCTGCTCAGCTGCCTGATAACCGCCAGCTGGGCCGCAGGATTCACGCCTGCTCAGCTGCCTGATAACCGCCAGCTGGGCCGCAGGATTCACGCCTGCTCAGCTGCCTGATAACCGCCAGCTGGGCCGCAGGATTCACGCCTGCTCAGCTGCCTGATAACCGCCAGCTGGGCCGCAGGATTCACGCCTGCTCAGCTGCCTGATAACCGCCAGCTGGGCCGCAGGATTCACGCCTGCTCAGCTGCCTGATAACCGCCAGCTGGGCCGCAGGATTCACGCCTGCTCAGCTGCCTGATAACCGCCAGCTGGGCCGCAGGATTCATGCCTGCTCAGCTGCTTGATTCTTGCCTGCTGAGGCACATGATCCGTGCAGGAGAGCTACCTGATCAGCACATGAGCAGTCACATGATCAGCGCCTCTCAGTCACCTGATCACTGCATGACAGGCACGTGATCAGTGCCTGCTGAGGTGCGGGATCAGCGCCTGCTCAGCTGCCTGATAACGGCCAGCTGGGCCGCAGGATCACGCCCGCTCAGCTGCCTGATAACCGCCAGCTGGGCCGCAGGATTCACGCCTGCTCAGCTGCCTGATAACCGCCAGCTGGGCCGCAGGATTCACGCCTGCTCAGCTGCCTGATAACCGCCAGCTGGGCCGCAGGATTCACGCCTGCTCAGCTGCCTGATAACCGCCAGCTGGGCCGCAGGATTCACGCCTGCTCAGCTGCCTGATAACCGCCAGCTTGGCCGCAGGATTCACGCCTGCTCAGCTGCCTGATAACCGCCAGCTGGGCCGCAGGATTCACGCCTGCTCAGCTGCCTGATAACCGCCAGCTGGGCCGCAGGATTCATGCCTGCTCAGCTGCTTGATTCTTGCCTGCTCAGGCACATGATCCGTGCAGGAGAGCTACCTGATCAGCACATGAGCAGTCACAGGTTCAGCGCCTCTCAGTCACCTGATCACTGCATGACAGGCACGTGATCAGTGCCTGCTGAGGTGCGGGATCAGCGCCTGCTCAGCTGCCTGATAAGTGCCAGCTGAGTGCAGGATCACGCCCGCTCAGCTGCCTGATAACCGCCAGCTGGGCCGCAGGATTCACGCCTGCTCAGCTGCCTGATAACCGCCAGCTGGGCCGCAGGATTCACGCCTGCTCAGCTGCCTGATAACCGCCAGCTGGGCCGCAGGATTCACGCCTGCTCAGCTGCCTGATAACCGCCAGCTGGGCCGCAGGATTCACGCCTGCTCAGCTGCCTGATAACCGCCAGCTGGGCCGCAGGATTCACGCCTGCTCAGCTGCCTGATAACCGCCAGCTGGGCCGCAGGATTCACGCCTGCTCAGCTGCCTGATAACCGCCAGCTGGGCCGCAGGATTCACGCCTGCTCAGCTGCCTGATAACCGCCAGCTGGGCCGCAGGATTCACGCCTGCTCAGCTGCCTGATAACCGCCAGCTGGGCCGCAGGATTCACGCCTGCTCAGCTGCCTGATAACCGCCAGCTGGGCCGCAGGATTCACGCCTGCTCAGCTGCCTGATAACCGCCAGCTGGGCCGCAGGATTCACGCCTGCTCAGCTGCCTGATAACCGCCAGCTGGGCCGCAGGATTCACGCCTGCTCAGCTGCCTGATAACCGCCAGCTGGGCCGCAGGATTCACGCCTGCTCAGCTGCCTGAT
The DNA here is from genome assembly GCF_032452875.1 of Bos javanicus. Classification (NCBI taxonomy): domain Eukaryota; kingdom Metazoa; phylum Chordata; class Mammalia; order Artiodactyla; family Bovidae; genus Bos; species Bos javanicus. The sequence continues at coordinate 64,849 of NW_026894044.1, read as the reverse complement.
AACCGCCAGCTGGGCCGCAGGATTCACGCCTGCTCAGCTGCCTGATAACCGCCAGCTGGGCCGCAGGATTCATGCCTGCTCAGCTGCTTGATTCTTGCCTGCTGAGGCACATGATCCGTGCAGGAGAGCTACCTGATCAGCACATGAGCAGTCACATGATCAGCGCCTCTCAGTCACCTGATCACTGCATGACAGGCACGTGATCAGTGCCTGCTGAGGTGCGGGATCAGCGCCTGCTCAGCTGCCTGATAAGTGCCAGCTGGGCCGCATCAGCGCCTGCTCAGCTGCCTGATAACCGCCAGCTGGGCCGCAGGATTCACGCCTGCTCAGCTGCCTGATAACCGCCAGCTGGGCCGCAGGATTCACGCCTGCTCAGCTGCCTGATAACCGCCAGCTGGGCCGCAGGATTCACGCCTGCTCAGCTGCCTGATAACCGCCAGCTGGGCCGCAGGATTCACGCCTGCTCAGCTGCCTGATAACCGCCAGCTGGGCCGCAGGATTCACGCCTGCTCAGCTGCCTGATAACCGCCAGCTGGGCCGCAGGATTCACGCCTGCTCAGCTGCCTGATAACCGCCAGCTGGGCCGCAGGATTCACGCCTGCTCAGCTGCCTGATAACCGCCAGCTGGGCCGCAGGATTCACGCCTGCTCAGCTGCCTGATAACCGCCAGCTGGGCCGCAGGATTCATGCCTGCTCAGCTGCTTGATTCTTGCCTGCTGAGGCACATCATCCGTGCAGGAGAGCTACCTGATCAGCACATGAGCAGTCACATGATCAGCGCCTCTCAGTCACCTGATCACTGCATGACAGGCACGTGATCAGTGCCTGCTGAGGTGCGGGATCAGCGCCTGCTCAGCTGCCTGATAAGTGCCAGCTGGGCGGGATCAGCGCCTGCTCAGCTGCCTGATAACCGCCAGCTGGGCCGCAGGATTCACGCCTGCTCAGCTGCCTGATAACCGCCAGCTGGGCCGCAGGATTCACGCCTGCTCAGCTGCCTGATAACCGCCAGCTGGGCCGCAGGATTCACGCCTGCTCAGCTGCCTGATAACCGCCAGCTGGGCCGCAGGATTCACGCCTGCTCAGCTGCCTGATAACCGCCAGCTGGGCCGCAGGATTCACGCCTGCTCAGCTGCCTGATAACCGCCAGCTGGGCCGCAGGATTCACGCCTGCTCAGCTGCTTGATTCTTGCCTGCTGAGGCACATCATCCGTGCAGGAGAGCTACCTGATCAGCACATGAGCAGTCACATGATCAGCGCCTCTCAGTCACCTGATCACTGCATGACAGGCACGTGATCAGTGCCTGCTGAGGTGCGGGATCAGCGCCTGCTCAGCTGCCTGATAAGTGCCAGCTGGGTGCAGGATCAGCGCCTGCTCAGCTGCCTGATAACCGCCAGCTGGGCCGCAGGATTCACGCCTGCTCAGCTGCCTGATAACCGCCAGCTGGGCCGCAGGATTCACGCCTGCTCAGCTGCCTGATAACCGCCAGCTGGGCCGCAGGATTCACGCCTGCTCAGCTGCCTGATAACCGCCAGCTGGGCCGCAGGATTCACGCCTGCTCAGCTGCCTGATAACCGCCAGCTGGGCCGCAGGATTCACGCCTGCTCAGCTGCCTGATAACCGCCAGCTGGGCCGCAGGATTCACGCCTGCTCAGCTGCCTGATAACCGCCAGCTGGGCCGCAGGATTCACGCCTGCTCAGCTGCCTGATAACCGCCAGCTGGGCCGCAGGATTCACGCCTGCTCAGCTGCCTGATAACCGCCAGCTGGGCCGCAGGATTCACGCCTGCTCAGCTGCCTGATAACCGCCAGCTGGGCCGCAGGATTCACGCCTGCTCAGCTGCCTGATAACCGCCAGCTGGGCCGCAGGATTCATGCCTGCTCAGCTGCTTGATTCTTGCCTGCTGAGGCACATGATCCGTGCAGGAGAGCTACCTGATCAGCACATGAGCAGTCACATGATCAGCGCCTCTCAGTCACCTGATCACTGCATGACAGGCACGTGATCAGTGCCTGCTGAGGTGCGGGATCAGCGCCTGCTCAGCTGCCTGATAAGTGCCAGCTGGGCCGCAGGATCACGCCTGCTCAGCTGCCTGATAACCGCCAGCTGGGCCGCAGGATTCACGCCTGCTCAGCTGCCTGATAACCGCCAGCTGGGCCGCAGGATTCACGCCTGCTCAGCTGCCTGATAACCGCCAGCTGGGCCGCAGGATTCACGCCTGCTCAGCTGCCTGATAACCGCCAGCTGGGCCGCAGGATTCACGCCTGCTCAGCTGCCTGATAACCGCCAGCTGGGCCGCAGGATTCACGCCTGCTCAGCTGCCTGATAACCGCCAGCTGGGCCGCAGGATTCACGCCTGCTCAGCTGCCTGATAACCGCCAGCTGGGCCGCAGGATTCACGCCTGCTCAGCTGCCTGATAACCGCCAGCTGGGCCGCAGGATTCACGCCTGCTCAGCTGCCTGATAACCGCCAGCTGGGCCGCAGGATTCACGCCTGCTCAGCTGCCTGATAACCGCCAGCTGGGCCGCAGGATTCACGCCTGCTCAGCTGCCTGATAACCGCCAGCTGGGCCGCAGGATTCACGCCTGCTCAGCTGCCTGATAACCGCCAGCTGGGCCGCAGGATTCACGCCTGCTCAGCTGCCTGATAACCGCCAGCTGGGCCGCAGGATTCACGCCTGCTCAGCTGCCTGATAACCGCCAGCTGGGCCGCAGGATTCACGCCTGCTCAGCTGCCTGATAACCGCCAGCTGGGCCGCAGGATTCATGCCTGCTCAGCTGCTTGATTCTTGCCTGCTGAGGCACATCCGTGCAGGAGAGCTACCTGATCAGCACATGAGCAGTCACATGATCAGCGCCTCTCAGTCACCTGATCACTGCATGACAGGCACGTGATCAGTGCCTGCTGAGGTGCGGGATCAGCGCCTGCTCAGCTGCCTGATGACAGGCACGCCTGCTCAGCTGCCTGATAACCGCCAGCTGGGCCGCAGGATTCACGCCTGCTCAGCTGCCTGATAACCGCCAGCTGGGCCGCAGGATTCACGCCTGCTCAGCTGCCTGATAACCGCCAGCTGGGCCGCAGGATTCACGCCTGCTCAGCTGCCTGATAACCGCCAGCTGGGCCGCAGGATTCACGCCTGCTCAGCTGCCTGATAACCGCCAGCTGGGCCGCAGGATTCACGCCTGCTCAGCTGCCTGATAACCGCCAGCTGGGCCGCAGGATTCACGCCTGCTCAGCTGCCTGATAACCGCCAGCTGGGCCGCAGGATTCACGCCTGCTCAGCTGCCTGATAACCGCCAGCTGGGCCGCAGGATTCACGCCTGCTCAGCTGCCTGATTCTGCCTGCTGAGGCACATCATCCGTGCAGGAGAGCTACCTGATCAGCACATGAGCAGTCACATGATCAGCGCCTCTCAGTCACCTGATCACTGCATGACAGGCACGTGATCAGTGCCTGCTGAGGTGCGGGATCAGCGCCTGCTCAGCTGCCTGATAACCGCCAGCTGGGCCGCAGGATCACGCCTGCTCAGCTGCCTGATAACCGCCAGCTGGGCCGCAGGATTCACGCCTGCTCAGCTGCCTGATAACCGCCAGCTGGGCCGCAGGATTCACGCCTGCTCAGCTGCCTGATAACCGCCAGCTGGGCCGCAGGATTCACGCCTGCTCAGCTGCCTGATAACCGCCAGCTGGGCCGCAGGATTCACGCCTGCTCAGCTGCCTGATAACCGCCAGCTGGGCCGCAGGATTCACGCCTGCTCAGCTGCTTGATTCTTGCCTGCTGAGGCACATGATCCGTGCAGGAGAGCTACCTGATCAGCACATGAGCAGTCACATGATCAGCGCCTCTCAGTCACCTGATCACTGCATGACAGGCACGTGATCAGTGCCTGCTGAGGTGCGGGATCAGCGCCTGCTCAGCTGCCTGATAAGTGCCAGCTGGGCCGCAGGATTCACGCCTGCTCAGCTGCCTGATAACCGCCAGCTGGGCCGCAGGATTCACGCCTGCTCAGCTGCCTGATAACCGCCAGCTGGGCCGCAGGATTCACGCCTGCTCAGCTGCCTGATAACCGCCAGCTGGGCCGCAGGATTCACGCCTGCTCAGCTGCCTGATAACCGCCAGCTGGGCCGCAGGATTCACGCCTGCTCAGCTGCCTGATAACCGCCAGCTGGGCCGCAGGATTCACGCCTGCTCAGCTGCCTGATAACCGCCAGCTGGGCCGCAGGATTCACGCCTGCTCAGCTGCCTGATAACCGCCAGCTGGGCCGCAGGATTCACGCCTGCTCAGCTGCCTGATAACCGCCAGCTGGGCCGCAGGATTCACGCCTGCTCAGCTGCCTGATAACCGCCAGCTGGGCCGCAGGATTCACGCCTGCTCAGCTGCCTGATAACCGCCAGCTGGGCCGCAGGATTCACGCCTGCTCAGCTGCCTGATAACCGCCAGCTGGGCCGCAGGATTCACGCCTGCTCAGCTGCCTGATAACCGCCAGCTGGGCCGCAGGATTCACGCCTGCTCAGCTGCCTGATAACCGCCAGCTGGGCCGCAGGATTCATGCCTGCTCAGCTGCTTGATTCTTGCCTGCTGAGGCACATGATCCGTGCAGGAGAGCTACCTGATCAGCACATGAGCAGTCACATGATCAGCGCCTCTCAGTCACCTGATCACTGCATGACAGGCACGTGATCAGTGCCTGCTGAGGTGCGGGATCAGCGCCTGCTCAGCTGCCTGATAACCGCCAGCTGGGCCGCAGGATTCACGCCTGCTCAGCTGCCTGATAACCGCCAGCTGGGCCGCAGGATTCACGCCTGCTCAGCTGCCTGATAACCGCCAGCTGGGCCGCAGGATTCACGCCTGCTCAGCTGCCTGATAACCGCCAGCTGGGCCGCAGGATTCATGCCTGCTCAGCTGCTTGATTCTTGCCTGCTGAGGCACATCATCCGTGCAGGAGAGCTACCTGATCAGCACATGAGCAGTCACATGATCAGCGCCTCTCAGTCACCTGATCACTGCATGACAGGCACGTGATCAGTGCCTGCTGAGGTGCGGGATCAGCGCCTGCTCAGCTGCCTGATAAGTGCCAGCTGGGCCGCAGGATCAGCGCCTGCTCAGCTGCCTGATAACCGCCAGCTGGGCCGCAGGATTCACGCCTGCTCAGCTGCCTGATAACCGCCAGCTGGGCCGCAGGATTCACGCCTGCTCAGCTGCCTGATAACCGCCAGCTGGGCCGCAGGATTCACGCCTGCTCAGCTGCCTGATAACCGCCAGCTGGGCCGCAGGATTCACGCCTGCTCAGCTGCCTGATAACCGCCAGCTGGGCCGCAGGATTCACGCCTGCTCAGCTGCCTGATAACCGCCAGCTGGGCCGCAGGATTCACGCCTGCTCAGCTGCCTGATAACCGCCAGCTGGGCCGCAGGATTCACGCCTGCTCAGCTGCCTGATAACCGCCAGCTGGGCCGCAGGATTCACGCCTGCTCAGCTGCCTGATAACCGCCAGCTGGGCCGCAGGATTCACGCCTGCTCAGCTGCCTGATAACCGCCAGCTGGGCCGCAGGATTCACGCCTGCTCAGCTGCCTGATAACCGCCAGCTGGGCCGCAGGATTCACGCCTGCTCAGCTGCCTGATAACCGCCAGCTGGGCCGCAGGATTCACGCCTGCTCAGCTGCCTGATAACCGCCAGCTGGGCCGCAGGATTCATGCCTGCTCAGCTGCTTGATTCTTGCCTGCTGAGGCACATGATCCGTGCAGGAGAGCTACCTGATCAGCACATGAGCAGTCACATGATCAGCGCCTCTCAGTCACCTGATCACTGCATGACAGGCACGTGATCAGTGCCTGCTGAGGTGCGGGATCAGCGCCTGCTCAGCTGCCTGATAAGTGCCAGCTGGGTGCAGGATTCACGCCTGCTCAGCTGCCTGATAACCGCCAGCTGGGCCGCAGGATTCACGCCTGCTCAGCTGCCTGATAACCGCCAGCTGGGCCGCAGGATTCACGCCTGCTCAGCTGCCTGATAACCGCCAGCTGGGCCGCAGGATTCACGCCTGCTCAGCTGCCTGATAACCGCCAGCTGGGCCGCAGGATTCACGCCTGCTCAGCTGCCTGATAACCGCCAGCTGGGCCGCAGGATTCACGCCTGCTCAGCTGCCTGATAACCGCCAGCTGGGCCGCAGGATTCACGCCTGCTCAGCTGCCTGATAACCGCCAGCTGGGCCGCAGGATTCACGCCTGCTCAGCTGCCTGATAACCGCCAGCTGGGCCGCAGGATTCACGCCTGCTCAGCTGCCTGATAACCGCCAGCTGGGCCGCAGGATTCACGCCTGCTCAGCTGCCTGATAACCGCCAGCTGGGCCGCAGGATTCACGCCCGCTCAGCTGCTTGATTCTTGCCTGCTGAGGCACATGATCCGTGCAGGAGAGCTACCTGATCAGCACATGAGCAGTCACATGATCAGCGCCTCTCAGTCACCTGATCACTGCATGACAGGCACGTGATCAGTGCCTGCTGAGGTGCGGGATCAGCGCCTGCTCAGCTGCCTGATAAGTGCCAGCTGGGGTGCAGGATCACGCCTGCTCAGCTGCCTGATAACCGCCAGCTGGGCCGCAGGATTCACGCCTGCTCAGCTGCCTGATAACCGCCAGCTGGGCCGCAGGATTCACGCCTGCTCAGCTGCCTGATAACCGCCAGCTGGGCCGCAGGATTCACGCCTGCTCAGCTGCCTGATAACCGCCAGCTGGGCCGCAGGATTCACGCCTGCTCAGCTGCCTGATAACCGCCAGCTGGGCCGCAGGATTCACGCCTGCTCAGCTGCTTGATTCTTGCCTGCTGAGGCACATCAACCGTGCAGGAGAGCTACCTGATCAGCACATGAGCAGTCACATGATCAGCGCCTCTCAGTCACCTGATCACTGCATGACAGGCACGTGATCAGTGCCTGCTGAGGTGCGGGATCAGCGCCTGCTCAGCTGCCTGATAAGTGCCAGCTGGGCCGCAGGATTCACGCCTGCTCAGCTGCCTGATAACCGCCAGCTGGGCCGCAGGATTCACGCCTGCTCAGCTGCCTGATAACCGCCAGCTGGGCCGCAGGATTCACGCCTGCTCAGCTGCCTGATAACCGCCAGCTGGGCCGCAGGATTCACGCCTGCTCAGCTGCCTGATAACCGCCAGCTGGGCCGCAGGATTCACGCCTGCTCAGCTGCCTGATAACCGCCAGCTGGGCCGCAGGATTCACGCCTGCTCAGCTGCCTGATAACCGCCAGCTGGGCCGCAGGATTCACGCCTGCTCAGCTGCCTGATAACCGCCAGCTGGGCCGCAGGATTCACGCCTGCTCAGCTGCCTGATAACCGCCAGCTGGGCCGCAGGATTCACGCCTGCTCAGCTGCCTGATAATCGCCAGCTGGGCCGCAGGATTCATGCCTGCTCAGCTGCTTGATTCTTGCCTGCTGAGGCACATCATCCGTGCAGGAGAGCTACCTGATCAGCACATGAGCAGTCACATGATCAGCGCCTCTCAGTCACCTGATCACTGCATGACAGGCACGTGATCAGTGCCTGCTGAGGTGCGGGATCAGCGCCTGCTCAGCTGCCTGATAACCGCCAGCTGAGGTGCAGGATCACGCCTGCTCAGCTGCCTGATAACCGCCAGCTGGGCCGCAGGATTCACGCCTGCTCAGCTGCCTGATAACCGCCAGCTGGGCCGCAGGATTCACGCCTGCTCAGCTGCCTGATAACCGCCAGCTGGGCCGCAGGATTCACGCCTGCTCAGCTGCCTGATAACCGCCAGCTGGGCCGCAGGATTCACGCCTGCTCAGCTGCCTGATAACCGCCAGCTGGGCCGCAGGATTCACGCCTGCTCAGCTGCTTGATTCTTGCCTGCTGAGGCACATCATCCGTGCAGGAGAGCTACCTGATCAGCACATGAGCAGTCACATGATCAGCGCCTCTCAGTCACCTGATCACTGCATGACAGGCACGTGATCAGTGCCTGCTGAGGTGCGGGATCAGCGCCTGCTCAGCTGCCTGATAAGTGCCAGCTGGGCCGCAGGATCACGCCTGCTCAGCTGCCTGATAACCGCCAGCTGGGCCGCAGGATTCACGCCTGCTCAGCTGCCTGATAACCGCCAGCTGGGCCGCAGGATTCACGCCTGCTCAGCTGCCTGATAACCGCCAGCTGGGCCGCAGGATTCACGCCTGCTCAGCTGCCTGATAACCGCCAGCTGGGCCGCAGGATTCACGCCTGCTCAGCTGCCTGATAACCGCCAGCTGGGCCGCAGGATTCACGCCTGCTCAGCTGCCTGATAACCGCCAGCTGGGCCGCAGGATTCACGCCTGCTCAGCTGCCTGATAACCGCCAGCTGGGCCGCAGGATTCACGCCTGCTCAGCTGCCTGATAACCGCCAGCTGGGCCGCAGGATTCACGCCTGCTCAGCTGCCTGATAACCGCCAGCTGGGCCGCAGGATTCACGCCTGCTCAGCTGCCTGATAACCGCCAGCTGGGCCGCAGGATTCACGCCTGCTCAGCTGCCTGATAACCGCCAGCTGGGCCGCAGGATTCACGCCTGCTCAGCTGCCTGATAACCGCCAGCTGGGCCGCAGGATTCACGCCTGCTCAGCTGCCTGATAACCGCCAGCTGGGCCGCAGGATTCATGCCTGCTCAGCTGCTTGATTCTTGCCTGCTGAGGCACATGATCCGTGCAGGAGAGCTACCTGATCAGCACATGAGCAGTCACATGATCAGCGCCTCTCAGTCACCTGATCACTGCATGACAGGCACGTGATCAGTGCCTGCTGAGGTGCGGGATCAGCGCCTGCTCAGCTGCCTGATAACCGCCAGCTGGGCCGCAGGATTCACGCCTGCTCAGCTGCCTGATAACCGCCAGCTGGGCCGCAGGATTCACGCCTGCTCAGCTGCCTGATAACCGCCAGCTGGGCCGCAGGATTCACGCCTGCTCAGCTGCCTGATAACCGCCAGCTGGGCCGCAGGATTCATGCCTGCTCAGCTGCTTGATTCTTGCCTGCTGAGGCACATCATCCGTGCAGGAGAGCTACCTGATCAGCACATGAGCAGTCACATGATCAGCGCCTCTCAGTCACCTGATCACTGCATGACAGGCACGTGATCAGTGCCTGCTGAGGTGCGGGATCAGCGCCTGCTCAGCTGCCTGATAAGTGCCAGCTGGGTGCGGGATCACGCCTGCTCAGCTGCCTGATAACCGCCAGCTGGGCCGCAGGATTCACGCCTGCTCAGCTGCCTGATAACCGCCAGCTGGGCCGCAGGATTCACGCCTGCTCAGCTGCCTGATAACCGCCAGCTGGGCCGCAGGATTCACGCCTGCTCAGCTGCCTGATAACCGCCAGCTGGGCCGCAGGATTCACGCCTGCTCAGCTGCCTGATAACCGCCAGCTGGGCCGCAGGATTCACGCCTGCTCAGCTGCCTGATAACCGCCAGCTGGGCCGCAGGATTCACGCCTGCTCAGCTGCCTGATAACCGCCAGCTGGGCCGCAGGATTCACGCCTGCTCAGCTGCCTGATAACCGCCAGCTGGGCCGCAGGATTCACGCCTGCTCAGCTGCCTGATAACCGCCAGCTGGGCCGCAGGATTCACGCCTGCTCAGCTGCCTGATAACCGCCAGCTGGGCCGCAGGATTCACGCCTGCTCAGCTGCCTGATAACCGCCAGCTGGGCCGCAGGATTCACGCCTGCTCAGCTGCCTGATAACCGCCAGCTGGGCCGCAGGATTCACGCCTGCTCAGCTGCCTGATAACCGCCAGCTGGGCCGCAGGATTCATGCCTGCTCAGCTGCTTGATTCTTGCCTGCTGAGGCACATCATCCGTGCAGGAGAGCTACCTGATCAGCACATGAGCAGTCACATGATCAGCGCCTCTCAGTCACCTGATCACTGCATGACAGGCACGTGATCAGTGCCTGCTGAGGTGCGGGATCAGCGCCTGCTCAGCTGCCTGATAAGTGCCAGCTGGGCCGCAGGATCACGCCTGCTCAGCTGCCTGATAACCGCCAGCTGGGCCGCAGGATTCACGCCTGCTCAGCTGCCTGATAACCGCCAGCTGGGCCGCAGGATTCACGCCTGCTCAGCTGCCTGATAACCGCCAGCTGGGCCGCAGGATTCACGCCTGCTCAGCTGCCTGATAACCGCCAGCTGGGCCGCAGGATTCACGCCTGCTCAGCTGCCTGATAACCGCCAGCTGGGCCGCAGGATTCACGCCTGCTCAGCTGCCTGATAACCGCCAGCTGGGCCGCAGGATTCACGCCTGCTCAGCTGCCTGATAACCGCCAGCTGGGCCGCAGGATTCACGCCTGCTCAGCTGCCTGATAACCGCCAGCTGGGCCGCAGGATTCACGCCTGCTCAGCTGCCTGATAACCGCCAGCTGGGCCGCAGGATTCACGCCTGCTCAGCTGCCTGATAACCGCCAGCTGGGCCGCAGGATTCACGCCTGCTCAGCTGCTTGATTCTTGCCTGCTGAGGCACATGATCCGTGCAGGAGAGCTACCTGATCAGCACATGAGCAGTCACATGATCAGCGCCTCTCAGTCACCTGATCACTGCATGACAGGCACGTGATCAGTGCCTGCTGAGGTGCGGGATCAGCGCCTGCTCAGCTGCCTGATAACCGCCAGCTGGGCCGCAGGATCACGCCTGCTCAGCTGCCTGATAACCGCCAGCTGGGCCGCAGGATTCACGCCTGCTCAGCTGCCTGATAACCGCCAGCTGGGCCGCAGGATTCACGCCTGCTCAGCTGCCTGATAACCGCCAGCTGGGCCGCAGGATTCACGCCTGCTCAGCTGCCTGATAACCGCCAGCTGGGCCGCAGGATTCACGCCTGCTCAGCTGCCTGATAATCGCCAGCTGGGCCGCAGGATTCATGCCTGCTCAGCTGCTTGATTCTTGCCTGCTGAGGCACATCATCCGTGCAGGAGAGCTACCTGATCAGCACATGAGCAGTCACATGATCAGCGCCTCTCAGTCACCTGATCACTGCATGACAGGCACGTGATCAGTGCCTGCTGAGGTGCGGGATCAGCGCCTGCTCAGCTGCCTGATAAGTGCCAGCTGGGTGCAGGATCAGCGCCTGCTCAGCTGCCTGATAACCGCCAGCTGGGCCGCAGGATTCACGCCTGCTCAGCTGCCTGATAACCGCCAGCTGGGCCGCAGGATTCACGCCTGCTCAGCTGCCTGATAACCGCCAGCTGGGCCGCAGGATTCACGCCTGCTCAGCTGCCTGATAACCGCCAGCTGGGCCGCAGGATTCACGCCTGCTCAGCTGCCTGATAACCGCCAGCTGGGCCGCAGGATTCACGCCTGCTCAGCTGCCTGATAACCGCCAGCTGGGCCGCAGGATTCACGCCTGCTCAGCTGCCTGATAACCGCCAGCTGGGCCGCAGGATTCACGCCTGCTCAGCTGCCTGATAACCGCCAGCTGGGCCGCAGGATTCACGCCTGCTCAGCTGCCTGATAACCGCCAGCTGGGCCGCAGGATTCACGCCTGCTCAGCTGCCTGATAACCGCCAGCTGGGCCGCAGGATTCACGCCTGCTCAGCTGCCTGATAACCGCCAGCTGGGCCGCAGGATTCACGCCTGCTCAGCTGCCTGATAACCGCCAGCTGGGCCGCAGGATTCACGCCTGCTCAGCTGCCTGATAACCGCCAGCTGGGCCGCAGGATTCATGCCTGCTCAGCTGCTTGATTCTTGCCTGCTGAGGCACATGATCCGTGCAGGAGAGCTACCTGATCAGCACATGAGCAGTCACATGATCAGCGCCTCTCAGTCACCTGATCACTGCATGACAGGCACGTGATCAGTGCCTGCTGAGGTGCGGGATCAGCGCCTGCTCAGCTGCCTGATAACCGCCAGCTGGGCCGCAGGATTCACGCCTGCTCAGCTGCCTGATAACCGCCAGCTGGGCCGCAGGATTCACGCCTGCTCAGCTGCCTGATAACCGCCAGCTGGGCCGCAGGATTCACGCCTGCTCAGCTGCCTGATAACCGCCAGCTGGGCCGCAGGATTCATGCCTGCTCAGCTGCTTGATTCTTGCCTGCTGAGGCACATCATCCGTGCAGGAGAGCTACCTGATCAGCACATGAGCAGTCACATGATCAGCGCCTCTCAGTCACCTGATCACTGCATGACAGGCACGTGATCAGTGCCTGCTGAGGTGCGGGATCAGCGCCTGCTCAGCTGCCTGATAAGTGCCAGCTGGGCCGCAGGATCACGCCTGCTCAGCTGCCTGATAACCGCCAGCTGGGCCGCAGGATTCACGCCTGCTCAGCTGCCTGATAACCGCCAGCTGGGCCGCAGGATTCACGCCTGCTCAGCTGCCTGATAACCGCCAGCTGGGCCGCAGGATTCACGCCTGCTCAGCTGCCTGATAACCGCCAGCTGGGCCGCAGGATTCACGCCTGCTCAGCTGCCTGATAACCGCCAGCTGGGCCGCAGGATTCACGCCTGCTCAGCTGCCTGATAACCGCCAGCTGGGCCGCAGGATTCACGCCTGCTCAGCTGCCTGATAACCGCCAGCTGGGCCGCAGGATTCACGCCTGCTCAGCTGCCTGATAACCGCCAGCTGGGCCGCAGGATTCACGCCTGCTCAGCTGCCTGATAACCGCCAGCTGGGCCGCAGGATTCACGCCTGCTCAGCTGCCTGATAACCGCCAGCTGGGCCGCAGGATTCATGCCTGCTCAGCTGCTTGATTCTTGCCTGCTGAGGCACATGATCCGTGCAGGAGAGCTACCTGATCAGCACATGAGCAGTCACATGATCAGCGCCTCTCAGTCACCTGATCACTGCATGACAGGCACGTGATCAGTGCCTGCTGAGGTGCGGGATCAGCGCCTGCTCAGCTGCCTGATAAGTGCCAGCTGGGTGCAGGATTCACGCCTGCTCAGCTGCCTGATAACCGCCAGCTGGGCCGCAGGATTCACGCCTGCTCAGCTGCCTGATAACCGCCAGCTGGGCCGCAGGATTCACGCCTGCTCAGCTGCCTGATAACCGCCAGCTGGGCCGCAGGATTCACGCCTGCTCAGCTGCCTGATAACCGCCAGCTGGGCCGCAGGATTCACGCCTGCTCAGCTGCCTGATAACCGCCAGCTGGGCCGCAGGATTCACGCCTGCTCAGCTGCCTGATAACCGCCAGCTGGGCCGCAGGATTCACGCCTGCTCAGCTGCCTGATAACCGCCAGCTGGGCCGCAGGATTCACGCCTGCTCAGCTGCCTGATAACCGCCAGCTGGGCCGCAGGATTCACGCCTGCTCAGCTGCCTGATAACCGCCAGCTGGGCCGCAGGATTCACGCCTGCTCAGCTGCCTGATAACCGCCAGCTGGGCCGCAGGATTCACGCCTGCTCAGCTGCCTGATAACCGCCAGCTGGGCCGCAGGATTCACGCCTGCTCAGCTGCCTGATAACCGCCAGCTGGGCCGCAGGATTCACGCCTGCTCAGCTGCCTGATAACCGCCAGCTGGGCCGCAGGATTCACGCCTGCTCAGCTGCCTGATAACCGCCAGCTGGGCCGCAGGATTCACGCCTGCTCAGCTGCCTGATAATCGCCAGCTGGGCCGCAGGATTCATGCCTGCTCAGCTGCTTGATTCTTGCCTGCTGAGGCACATGATCCGTGCAGGAGAGCTACCTGATCAGCACATGAGCAGTCACATGATCAGCGCCTCTCAGTCACCTGATCACTGCATGACAGGCACGTGATCAGTGCCTGCTGAGGTGCGGGATCAGCGCCTGCTCAGCTGCCTGATAAGTGCCAGCTGGGCGGGATCAGCGCCTGCTCAGCTGCCTGATAACCGCCAGCTGGGCCGCAGGATTCACGCCTGCTCAGCTGCCTGATAACCGCCAGCTGGGCCGCAGGATTCACGCCTGCTCAGCTGCCTGATAACCGCCAGCTGGGCCGCAGGATTCACGCCTGCTCAGCTGCCTGATAACCGCCAGCTGGGCCGCAGGATTCACGCCTGCTCAGCTGCCTGATAACCGCCAGCTGGGCCGCAGGATTCACGCCTGCTCAGCTGCCTGATAACCGCCAGCTGGGCCGCAGGATTCACGCCTGCTCAGCTGCCTGATAACCGCCAGCTGGGCCGCAGGATTCACGCCTGCTCAGCTGCCTGATAACCGCCAGCTGGGCCGCAGGATTCACGCCTGCTCAGCTGCCTGATAACCGCCAGCTGGGCCGCAGGATTCACGCCTGCTCAGCTGCCTGATAACCGCCAGCTGGGCCGCAGGATTCATGCCTGCTCAGCTGCTTGATTCTTGCCTGCTGAGGCACATGATCCGTGCAGGAGAGCTACCTGATCAGCACATGAGCAGTCACATGATCAGCGCCTCTCAGTCACCTGATCACTGCATGACAGGCACGTGATCAGTGCCTGCTGAGGTGCGGGATCAGCGCCTGCTCAGCTGCCTGATAAGTGCCAGCTGGGCCGCAGGATCACGCCTGCTCAGCTGCCTGATAACCGCCAGCTGGGCCGCAGGATTCACGCCTGCTCAGCTGCCTGATAACCGCCAGCTGGGCCGCAGGATTCACGCCTGCTCAGCTGCCTGATAACCGCCAGCTGGGCCGCAGGATTCACGCCTGCTCAGCTGCCTGATAACCGCCAGCTGGGCCGCAGGATTCACGCCTGCTCAGCTGCCTGATAACCGCCAGCTGGGCCGCAGGATTCACGCCTGCTCAGCTGCCTGATAACCGCCAGCTGGGCCGCAGGATTCACGCCTGCTCAGCTGCCTGATAACCGCCAGCTGGGCCGCAGGATTCACGCCTGCTCAGCTGCCTGATAACCGCCAGCTGGGCCGCAGGATTCACGCCTGCTCAGCTGCCTGATAACCGCCAGCTGGGCCGCAGGATTCACGCCTGCTCAGCTGCCTGATAACCGCCAGCTGGGCCGCAGGATTCACGCCTGCTCAGCTGCCTGATAACCGCCAGCTGGGCCGCAGGATTCACGCCTGCTCAGCTGCCTGATAACCGCCAGCTGGGCCGCAGGATTCACGCCTGCTCAGCTGCCTGATAACCGCCAGCTGGGCCGCAGGATTCACGCCTGCTCAGCTGCCTGATAACCGCCAGCTGGGCCGCAGGATTCACGCCTGCTCAGCTGCCTGATAACCGCCAGCTGGGCCGCAGGATTCATGCCTGCTCAGCTGCTTGATTCTTGCCTGCTGAGGCACATGATCCGTGCAGGAGAGCTACCTGATCAGCACATGAGCAGTCACATGATCAGCGCCTCTCAGTCACCTGATCACTGCATGACAGGCACGTGATCAGTGCCTGCTGAGGTGCGGGATCAGCGCCTGCTCAGCTGCCTGATAAGTGCCAGCTGGGCCGCAGGATCACGCCTGCTCAGCTGCCTGATAACCGCCAGCTGGGCCGCAGGATTCACGCCTGCTCAGCTGCCTGATAACCGCCAGCTGGGCCGCAGGATTCACGCCTGCTCAGCTGCCTGATAACCGCCAGCTGGGCCGCAGGATTCACGCCTGCTCAGCTGCCTGATAACCGCCAGCTGGGCCGCAGGATTCACGCCTGCTCAGCTGCCTGATAACCGCCAGCTGGGCCGCAGGATTCACGCCTGCTCAGCTGCCTGATAACCGCCAGCTGGGCCGCAGGATTCACGCCTGCTCAGCTGCCTGATAACCGCCAGCTGGGCCGCAGGATTCACGCCTGCTCAGCTGCCTGATAACCGCCAGCTGGGCCGCAGGATTCACGCCTGCTCAGCTGCCTGATAACCGCCAGCTGGGCCGCAGGATTCACGCCTGCTCAGCTGCCTGATAATCGCCAGCTGGGCCGCAGGATTCATGCCTGCTCAGCTGCTTGATTCTTGCCTGCTGAGGCACATGATCCGTGCAGGAGAGCTACCTGATCAGCACATGAGCAGTCACATGATCAGCGCCTCTCAGTCACCTGATCACTGCATGACAGGCACGTGATCAGTGCCTGCTGAGGTGCGGGATCAGCGCCTGCTCAGCTGCCTGATAAGTGCCAGCTGGGCCGCAGGATTCACGCCTGCTCAGCTGCCTGATAACCGCCAGCTGGGCCGCAGGATTCACGCCTGCTCAGCTGCCTGATAACCGCCAGCTGGGCCGCAGGATTCACGCCTGCTCAGCTGCCTGATAACCGCCAGCTGGGCCGCAGGATTCACGCCTGCTCAGCTGCCTGATAACCGCCAGCTGGGCCGCAGGATTCACGCCTGCTCAGCTGCCTGATAACCGCCAGCTGGGCCGCAGGATTCACGCCTGCTCAGCTGCCTGATAACCGCCAGCTGGGCCGCAGGATTCACGCCTGCTCAGCTGCCTGATAACCGCCAGCTGGGCCGCAGGATTCACGCCTGCTCAGCTGCCTGATAACCGCCAGCTGGGCCGCAGGATTCACGCCTGCTCAGCTGCCTGATAACCGCCAGCTGGGCCGCAGGATTCACGCCTGCTCAGCTGCCTGATAACCGCCAGCTGGGCCGCAGGATTCACGCCTGCTCAGCTGCCTGATAACCGCCAGCTGGGCCGCAGGATTCACGCCTGCTCAGCTGCCTGATAACCGCCAGCTGGGCCGCAGGATTCACGCCTGCTCAGCTGCCTGATAACCGCCAGCTGGGCCGCAGGATTCACGCCTGCTCAGCTGCCTGATAACCGCCAGCTGGGCCGCAGGATTCACGCCTGCTCAGCTGCCTGATAACCGCCAGCTGGGCCGCAGGATTCACGCCTGCTCAGCTGCCTGATAACCGCCAGCTGGGCCGCAGGATTCATGCCTGCTCAGCTGCTTGATTCTTGCCTGCTGAGGCACATGATCCGTGCAGGAGAGCTACCTGATCAGCACATGAGCAGTCACATGATCAGCGCCTCTCAGTCACCTGATCACTGCATGACAGGCACGTGATCAGTGCCTGCTGAGGTGCGGGATCAGCGCCTGCTCAGCTGCCTGATAATGCCAGCTGGGCCGCAGGATTCACGCCTGCTCAGCTGCCTGATAACCGCCAGCTGGGCCGCAGGATTCACGCCTGCTCAGCTGCCTGATAACCGCCAGCTGGGCCGCAGGATTCACGCCTGCTCAGCTGCCTGATAACCGCCAGCTGGGCCGCAGGATTCACGCCTGCTCAGCTGCCTGATAACCGCCAGCTGGGCCGCAGGATTCACGCCTGCTCAGCTGCCTGATAACCGCCAGCTGGGCCGCAGGATTCACGCCTGCTCAGCTGCCTGATAACCGCCAGCTGGGCCGCAGGATTCACGCCTGCTCAGCTGCCTGATAACCGCCAGCTGGGCCGCAGGATTCACGCCTGCTCAGCTGCCTGATAACCGCCAGCTGGGCCGCAGGATTCACGCCTGCTCAGCTGCCTGATAACCGCCAGCTGGGCCGCAGGATTCACGCCTGCTCAGCTGCCTGATAACCGCCAGCTGGGCCGCAGGATTCACGCCTGCTCAGCTGCCTGATAACCGCCAGCTGGGCCGCAGGATTCACGCCTGCTCAGCTGCCTGATAATCGCCAGCTGGGCCGCAGGATTCATGCCTGCTCAGCTGCTTGATTCTTGCCTGCTGAGGCACATGATCCGTGCAGGAGAGCTACCTGATCAGCACATGAGCAGTCACATGATCAGCGCCTCTCAGTCACCTGATCACTGCATGACAGGCACGTGATCAGTGCCTGCTGAGGTGCGGGATCAGCGCCTGCTCAGCTGCCTGATAAGTGCCAGCTGGGCCGCAGGATTCACGCCTGCTCAGCTGCCTGATAACCGCCAGCTGGGCCGCAGGATTCACGCCTGCTCAGCTGCCTGATAACCGCCAGCTGGGCCGCAGGATTCACGCCTGCTCAGCTGCCTGATAACCGCCAGCTGGGCCGCAGGATTCACGCCTGCTCAGCTGCCTGATAACCGCCAGCTGGGCCGCAGGATTCACGCCTGCTCAGCTGCCTGATAACCGCCAGCTGGGCCGCAGGATTCACGCCTGCTCAGCTGCCTGATAACCGCCAGCTGGGCCGCAGGATTCACGCCTGCTCAGCTGCCTGATAACCGCCAGCTGGGCCGCAGGATTCACGCCTGCTCAGCTGCCTGATAACCGCCAGCTGGGCCGCAGGATTCACGCCTGCTCAGCTGCCTGATAACCGCCAGCTGGGCCGCAGGATTCACGCCTGCTCAGCTGCCTGATAACCGCCAGCTGGGCCGCAGGATTCACGCCTGCTCAGCTGCCTGATAACCGCCAGCTGGGCCGCAGGATTCACGCCTGCTCAGCTGCCTGATAACCGCCAGCTGGGCCGCAGGATTCACGCCTGCTCAGCTGCCTGATAACCGCCAGCTGGGCCGCAGGATTCACGCCTGCTCAGCTGCCTGATAACCGCCAGCTGGGCCGCAGGATTCACGCCTGCTCAGCTGCCTGATAACCGCCAGCTGGGCCGCAGGATTCACGCCTGCTCAGCTGCCTGATAACCGCCAGCTGGGCCGCAGGATTCACGCCTGCTCAGCTGCCTGATAATCGCCAGCTGGGCCGCAGGATTCATGCCTGCTCAGCTGCTTGATTCTTGCCTGCTGAGGCACATGATCCGTGCAGGAGAGCTACCTGATCAGCACATGAGCAGTCACATGATCAGCGCCTCTCAGTCACCTGATCACTGCATGACAGGCACGTGATCAGTGCCTGCTGAGGTGCGGGATCAGCGCCTGCTCAGCTGCCTGATAAGTGCCAGCTGGGCCGCAGGATTCACGCCTGCTCAGCTGCCTGATAACCGCCAGCTGGGCCGCAGGATTCACGCCTGCTCAGCTGCCTGATAACCGCCAGCTGGGCCGCAGGATTCACGCCTGCTCAGCTGCCTGATAACCGCCAGCTGGGCCGCAGGATTCACGCCTGCTCAGCTGCCTGATAACCGCCAGCTGGGCCGCAGGATTCACGCCTGCTCAGCTGCCTGATAACCGCCAGCTGGGCCGCAGGATTCACGCCTGCTCAGCTGCCTGATAACCGCCAGCTGGGCCGCAGGATTCACGCCTGCTCAGCTGCCTGATAACCGCCAGCTGGGCCGCAGGATTCACGCCTGCTCAGCTGCCTGATAACCGCCAGCTGGGCCGCAGGATTCACGCCTGCTCAGCTGCCTGATAACCGCCAGCTGGGCCGCAGGATTCACGCCTGCTCAGCTGCCTGATAACCGCCAGCTGGGCCGCAGGATTCACGCCTGCTCAGCTGCCTGATAACCGCCAGCTGGGCCGCAGGATTCATGCCTGCTCAGCTGCTTGATTCTTGCCTGCTGAGGCACATGATCCGTGCAGGAGAGCTACCTGATCAGCACATGAGCAGTCACATGATCAGCGCCTCTCAGTCACCTGATCACTGCATGACAGGCACGTGATCAGTGCCTGCTGAGGTGCGGGATCAGCGCCTGCTCAGCTGCCTGATAAGTGCCAGCTGGGCCGCAGGATTCACGCCTGCTCAGCTGCCTGATAACCGCCAGCTGGGCCGCAGGATTCACGCCTGCTCAGCTGCCTGATAACCGCCAGCTGGGCCGCAGGATTCACGCCTGCTCAGCTGCCTGATAACCGCCAGCTGGGCCGCAGGATTCACGCCTGCTCAGCTGCCTGATAACCGCCAGCTGGGCCGCAGGATTCACGCCTGCTCAGCTGCCTGATAACCGCCAGCTGGGCCGCAGGATTCACGCCTGCTCAGCTGCCTGATAACCGCCAGCTGGGCCGCAGGATTCACGCCTGCTCAGCTGCCTGATAACCGCCAGCTGGGCCGCAGGATTCACGCCTGCTCAGCTGCCTGATAACCGCCAGCTGGGCCGCAGGATTCACGCCTGCTCAGCTGCCTGATAACCGCCAGCTGGGCCGCAGGATTCACGCCTGCTCAGCTGCCTGATAATCGCCAGCTGGGCCGCAGGATTCATGCCTGCTCAGCTGCTTGATTCTTGCCTGCTGAGGCACATGATCCGTGCAGGAGAGCTACCTGATCAGCACATGAGCAGTCACATGATCAGCGCCTCTCAGTCACCTGATCACTGCATGACAGGCACGTGATCAGTGCCTGCTGAGGTGCGGGATCAGCGCCTGCTCAGCTGCCTGATAAGTGCCAGCTGGGCCGCAGGATTCACGCCTGCTCAGCTGCCTGATAACCGCCAGCTGGGCCGCAGGATTCACGCCTGCTCAGCTGCCTGATAACCGCCAGCTGGGCCGCAGGATTCACGCCTGCTCAGCTGCCTGATAACCGCCAGCTGGGCCGCAGGATTCACGCCTGCTCAGCTGCCTGATAACCGCCAGCTGGGCCGCAGGATTCATGCCTGCTCAGCTGCCTGATAACCGCCAGCTGGGCCGCAGGATTCACGCCTGCTCAGCTGCCTGATAACCGCCAGCTGGGCCGCAGGATTCACGCCTGCTCAGCTGCCTGATAACCGCCAGCTGGGCCGCAGGATTCACGCCTGCTCAGCTGCCTGATAACCGCCAGCTGGGCCGCAGGATTCACGCCTGCTCAGCTGCCTGATAACCGCCAGCTGGGCCGCAGGATTCACGCCTGCTCAGCTGCCTGATAACCGCCAGCTGGGCCGCAGGATTCACGCCTGCTCAGCTGCCTGATAACCGCCAGCTGGGCCGCAGGATTCACGCCTGCTCAGCTGCCTGATAACCGCCAGCTGGGCCGCAGGATTCACGCCTGCTCAGCTGCCTGATAACCGCCAGCTGGGCCGCAGGATTCACGCCTGCTCAGCTGCCTGATAACCGCCAGCTGGGCCGCAGGATTCACGCCTGCTCAGCTGCCTGATAATCGCCAGCTGGGCCGCAGGATTCATGCCTGCTCAGCTGCTTGATTCTTGCCTGCTGAGGCACATGATCCGTGCAGGAGAGCTACCTGATCAGCACATGAGCAGTCACATGATCAGCGCCTCTCAGTCACCTGATCACTGCATGACAGGCACGTGATCAGTGCCTGCTGAGGTGCGGGAT
The DNA here is from genome assembly GCF_032452875.1 of Bos javanicus. Classification (NCBI taxonomy): domain Eukaryota; kingdom Metazoa; phylum Chordata; class Mammalia; order Artiodactyla; family Bovidae; genus Bos; species Bos javanicus. The sequence continues at coordinate 43,948 of NW_026894044.1, read as the reverse complement.
CAGCGCCTGCTCAGCTGCCTGATAAGTGCCAGCTGGGCCGCAGGATTCACGCCTGCTCAGCTGCCTGATAACCGCCAGCTGGGCCGCAGGATTCACGCCTGCTCAGCTGCCTGATAACCGCCAGCTGGGCCGCAGGATTCACGCCTGCTCAGCTGCCTGATAACCGCCAGCTGGGCCGCAGGATTCACGCCTGCTCAGCTGCCTGATAACCGCCAGCTGGGCCGCAGGATTCACGCCTGCTCAGCTGCCTGATAACCGCCAGCTGGGCCGCAGGATTCACGCCTGCTCAGCTGCCTGATAACCGCCAGCTGGGCCGCAGGATTCACGCCTGCTCAGCTGCCTGATAACCGCCAGCTGGGCCGCAGGATTCACGCCTGCTCAGCTGCCTGATAACCGCCAGCTGGGCCGCAGGATTCACGCCTGCTCAGCTGCCTGATAACCGCCAGCTGGGCCGCAGGATTCACGCCTGCTCAGCTGCCTGATAACCGCCAGCTGGGCCGCAGGATTCACGCCTGCTCAGCTGCCTGATAACCGCCAGCTGGGCCGCAGGATTCACGCCTGCTCAGCTGCCTGATAACCGCCAGCTGGGCCGCAGGATTCACGCCTGCTCAGCTGCCTGATAACCGCCAGCTGGGCCGCAGGATTCACGCCTGCTCAGCTGCCTGATAACCGCCAGCTGGGCCGCAGGATTCACGCCTGCTCAGCTGCCTGATAATCGCCAGCTGGGCCGCAGGATTCATGCCTGCTCAGCTGCTTGATTCTTGCCTGCTGAGGCACATGATCCGTGCAGGAGAGCTACCTGATCAGCACATGAGCAGTCACATGATCAGCGCCTCTCAGTCACCTGATCACTGCATGACAGGCACGTGATCAGTGCCTGCTGAGGTGCGGGATCAGCGCCTGCTCAGCTGCCTGATAATGCCAGCTGGGCCGCAGGATTCACGCCTGCTCAGCTGCCTGATAACCGCCAGCTGGGCCGCAGGATTCACGCCTGCTCAGCTGCCTGATAACCGCCAGCTGGGCCGCAGGATTCACGCCTGCTCAGCTGCCTGATAACCGCCAGCTGGGCCGCAGGATTCACGCCTGCTCAGCTGCCTGATAACCGCCAGCTGGGCCGCAGGATTCACGCCTGCTCAGCTGCCTGATAACCGCCAGCTGGGCCGCAGGATTCACGCCTGCTCAGCTGCCTGATAACCGCCAGCTGGGCCGCAGGATTCACGCCTGCTCAGCTGCCTGATAACCGCCAGCTGGGCCGCAGGATTCACGCCTGCTCAGCTGCCTGATAACCGCCAGCTGGGCCGCAGGATTCACGCCTGCTCAGCTGCCTGATAACCGCCAGCTGGGCCGCAGGATTCACGCCTGCTCAGCTGCCTGATAACCGCCAGCTGGGCCGCAGGATTCACGCCTGCTCAGCTGCCTGATAACCGCCAGCTGGGCCGCAGGATTCACGCCTGCTCAGCTGCCTGATAACCGCCAGCTGGGCCGCAGGATTCACGCCTGCTCAGCTGCCTGATAACCGCCAGCTGGGCCGCAGGATTCACGCCTGCTCAGCTGCCTGATAACCGCCAGCTGGGCCGCAGGATTCACGCCTGCTCAGCTGCCTGATAACCGCCAGCTGGGCCGCAGGATTCACGCCTGCTCAGCTGCCTGATAACCGCCAGCTGGGCCGCAGGATTCACGCCTGCTCAGCTGCCTGATAACCGCCAGCTGGGCCGCAGGATTCATGCCTGCTCAGCTGCTTGATTCTTGCCTGCTGAGGCACATGATCCGTGCAGGAGAGCTACCTGATCAGCACATGAGCAGTCACATGATCAGCGCCTCTCAGTCACCTGATCACTGCATGACAGGCACGTGATCAGTGCCTGCTGAGGTGCGGGATCAGCGCCTGCTCAGCTGCCTGATAAGTGCCAGCTGGGCCGCAGGATTCACGCCTGCTCAGCTGCCTGATAACCGCCAGCTGGGCCGCAGGATTCACGCCTGCTCAGCTGCCTGATAACCGCCAGCTGGGCCGCAGGATTCACGCCTGCTCAGCTGCCTGATAACCGCCAGCTGGGCCGCAGGATTCACGCCTGCTCAGCTGCCTGATAACCGCCAGCTGGGCCGCAGGATTCACGCCTGCTCAGCTGCCTGATAACCGCCAGCTGGGCCGCAGGATTCACGCCTGCTCAGCTGCCTGATAACCGCCAGCTGGGCCGCAGGATTCACGCCTGCTCAGCTGCCTGATAACCGCCAGCTGGGCCGCAGGATTCACGCCTGCTCAGCTGCCTGATAACCGCCAGCTGGGCCGCAGGATTCACGCCTGCTCAGCTGCCTGATAACCGCCAGCTGGGCCGCAGGATTCACGCCTGCTCAGCTGCCTGATAACCGCCAGCTGGGCCGCAGGATTCACGCCTGCTCAGCTGCCTGATAACCGCCAGCTGGGCCGCAGGATTCATGCCTGCTCAGCTGCTTGATTCTTGCCTGCTGAGGCACATGATCCGTGCAGGAGAGCTACCTGATCAGCACATGAGCAGTCACATGATCAGCGCCTCTCAGTCACCTGATCACTGCATGACAGGCACGTGATCAGTGCCTGCTGAGGTGCGGGATCAGCGCCTGCTCAGCTGCCTGATAATGCCAGCTGGGCCGCAGGATTCACGCCTGCTCAGCTGCCTGATAACCGCCAGCTGGGCCGCAGGATTCACGCCTGCTCAGCTGCCTGATAACCGCCAGCTGGGCCGCAGGATTCACGCCTGCTCAGCTGCCTGATAACCGCCAGCTGGGCCGCAGGATTCACGCCTGCTCAGCTGCCTGATAACCGCCAGCTGGGCCGCAGGATTCACGCCTGCTCAGCTGCCTGATAACCGCCAGCTGGGCCGCAGGATTCACGCCTGCTCAGCTGCCTGATAACCGCCAGCTGGGCCGCAGGATTCACGCCTGCTCAGCTGCCTGATAACCGCCAGCTGGGCCGCAGGATTCGCCTGCTCAGCTGCCTGATAACCGCCAGCTGGGCCGCAGGATTCACGCCTGCTCAGCTGCCTGATAACCGCCAGCTGGGCCGCAGGATTCACGCCTGCTCAGCTGCCTGATAACCGCCAGCTGGGCCGCAGGATTCACGCCTGCTCAGCTGCCTGATAACCGCCAGCTGGGCCGCAGGATTCACGCCTGCTCAGCTGCCTGATAACCGCCAGCTGGGCCGCAGGATTCACGCCTGCTCAGCTGCCTGATAACCGCCAGCTGGGCCGCAGGATTCACGCCTGCTCAGCTGCCTGATAACCGCCAGCTGGGCCGCAGGATTCACGCCTGCTCAGCTGCCTGATAACCGCCAGCTGGGCCGCAGGATTCACGCCTGCTCAGCTGCCTGATAACCGCCAGCTGGGCCGCAGGATTCACGCCTGCTCAGCTGCCTGATAATCGCCAGCTGGGCCGCAGGATTCATGCCTGCTCAGCTGCTTGATTCTTGCCTGCTGAGGCACATGATCCGTGCAGGAGAGCTACCTGATCAGCACATGAGCAGTCACATGATCAGCGCCTCTCAGTCACCTGATCACTGCATGACAGGCACGTGATCAGTGCCTGCTGAGGTGCGGGATCAGCGCCTGCTCAGCTGCCTGATAATGCCAGCTGGGCCGCAGGATTCACGCCTGCTCAGCTGCCTGATAACCGCCAGCTGGGCCGCAGGATTCACGCCTGCTCAGCTGCCTGATAACCGCCAGCTGGGCCGCAGGATTCACGCCTGCTCAGCTGCCTGATAACCGCCAGCTGGGCCGCAGGATTCACGCCTGCTCAGCTGCCTGATAACCGCCAGCTGGGCCGCAGGATTCACGCCTGCTCAGCTGCCTGATAACCGCCAGCTGGGCCGCAGGATTCACGCCTGCTCAGCTGCCTGATAACCGCCAGCTGGGCCGCAGGATTCACGCCTGCTCAGCTGCCTGATAACCGCCAGCTGGGCCGCAGGATTCACGCCTGCTCAGCTGCCTGATAACCGCCAGCTGGGCCGCAGGATTCACGCCTGCTCAGCTGCCTGATAACCGCCAGCTGGGCCGCAGGATTCACGCCTGCTCAGCTGCCTGATAACCGCCAGCTGGGCCGCAGGATTCACGCCTGCTCAGCTGCCTGATAATCGCCAGCTGGGCCGCAGGATTCATGCCTGCTCAGCTGCTTGATTCTTGCCTGCTGAGGCACATGATCCGTGCAGGAGAGCTACCTGATCAGCACATGAGCAGTCACATGATCAGCGCCTCTCAGTCACCTGATCACTGCATGACAGGCACGTGATCAGTGCCTGCTGAGGTGCGGGATCAGCGCCTGCTCAGCTGCCTGATAAGTGCCAGCTGGGCCGCAGGATTCAGCGCCTGCTCAGCTGCCTGATAACCGCCAGCTGGGCCGCAGGATTCACGCCTGCTCAGCTGCCTGATAACCGCCAGCTGGGCCGCAGGATTCACGCCTGCTCAGCTGCCTGATAACCGCCAGCTGGGCCGCAGGATTCACGCCTGCTCAGCTGCCTGATAACCGCCAGCTGGGCCGCAGGATTCACGCCTGCTCAGCTGCCTGATAACCGCCAGCTGGGCCGCAGGATTCACGCCTGCTCAGCTGCCTGATAACCGCCAGCTGGGCCGCAGGATTCACGCCTGCTCAGCTGCCTGATAACCGCCAGCTGGGCCGCAGGATTCACGCCTGCTCAGCTGCCTGATAACCGCCAGCTGGGCCGCAGGATTCACGCCTGCTCAGCTGCCTGATAACCGCCAGCTGGGCCGCAGGATTCACGCCTGCTCAGCTGCCTGATAACCGCCAGCTGGGCCGCAGGATTCATGCCTGCTCAGCTGCTTGATTCTTGCCTGCTGAGGCACATGATCCGTGCAGGAGAGCTACCTGATCAGCACATGAGCAGTCACATGATCAGCGCCTCTCAGTCACCTGATCACTGCATGACAGGCACGTGATCAGTGCCTGCTGAGGTGCGGGATCAGCGCCTGCTCAGCTGCCTGATAAGTGCCAGCTGGGCCGCAGGATTCACGCCTGCTCAGCTGCCTGATAACCGCCAGCTGGGCCGCAGGATTCACGCCTGCTCAGCTGCCTGATAACCGCCAGCTGGGCCGCAGGATTCACGCCTGCTCAGCTGCCTGATAACCGCCAGCTGGGCCGCAGGATTCACGCCTGCTCAGCTGCCTGATAACCGCCAGCTGGGCCGCAGGATTCACGCCTGCTCAGCTGCCTGATAACCGCCAGCTGGGCCGCAGGATTCACGCCTGCTCAGCTGCCTGATAACCGCCAGCTGGGCCGCAGGATTCACGCCTGCTCAGCTGCCTGATAACCGCCAGCTGGGCCGCAGGATTCACGCCTGCTCAGCTGCCTGATAACCGCCAGCTGGGCCGCAGGATTCACGCCTGCTCAGCTGCCTGATAACCGCCAGCTGGGCCGCAGGATTCACGCCTGCTCAGCTGCCTGATAACCGCCAGCTGGGCCGCAGGATTCACGCCTGCTCAGCTGCCTGATAACCGCCAGCTGGGCCGCAGGATTCACGCCTGCTCAGCTGCCTGATAACCGCCAGCTGGGCCGCAGGATTCACGCCTGCTCAGCTGCCTGATAACCGCCAGCTGGGCCGCAGGATTCACGCCTGCTCAGCTGCCTGATAACCGCCAGCTGGGCCGCAGGATTCACGCCTGCTCAGCTGCCTGATAATCGCCAGCTGGGCCGCAGGATTCATGCCTGCTCAGCTGCTTGATTCTTGCCTGCTGAGGCACATGATCCGTGCAGGAGAGCTACCTGATCAGCACATGAGCAGTCACATGATCAGCGCCTCTCAGTCACCTGATCACTGCATGACAGGCACGTGATCAGTGCCTGCTGAGGTGCGGGATCAGCGCCTGCTCAGCTGCCTGATAATGCCAGCTGGGCCGCAGGATTCACGCCTGCTCAGCTGCCTGATAACCGCCAGCTGGGCCGCAGGATTCACGCCTGCTCAGCTGCCTGATAACCGCCAGCTGGGCCGCAGGATTCACGCCTGCTCAGCTGCCTGATAACCGCCAGCTGGGCCGCAGGATTCACGCCTGCTCAGCTGCCTGATAACCGCCAGCTGGGCCGCAGGATTCACGCCTGCTCAGCTGCCTGATAACCGCCAGCTGGGCCGCAGGATTCACGCCTGCTCAGCTGCCTGATAACCGCCAGCTGGGCCGCAGGATTCACGCCTGCTCAGCTGCCTGATAACCGCCAGCTGGGCCGCAGGATTCACGCCTGCTCAGCTGCCTGATAACCGCCAGCTGGGCCGCAGGATTCACGCCTGCTCAGCTGCCTGATAACCGCCAGCTGGGCCGCAGGATTCACGCCTGCTCAGCTGCCTGATAACCGCCAGCTGGGCCGCAGGATTCACGCCTGCTCAGCTGCCTGATAACCGCCAGCTGGGCCGCAGGATTCACGCCTGCTCAGCTGCCTGATAACCGCCAGCTGGGCCGCAGGATTCACGCCTGCTCAGCTGCCTGATAACCGCCAGCTGGGCCGCAGGATTCACGCCTGCTCAGCTGCCTGATAACCGCCAGCTGGGCCGCAGGATTCACGCCTGCTCAGCTGCCTGATAATCGCCAGCTGGGCCGCAGGATTCATGCCTGCTCAGCTGCTTGATTCTTGCCTGCTGAGGCACATGATCCGTGCAGGAGAGCTACCTGATCAGCACATGAGCAGTCACATGATCAGCGCCTCTCAGTCACCTGATCACTGCATGACAGGCACGTGATCAGTGCCTGCTGAGGTGCGGGATCAGCGCCTGCTCAGCTGCCTGATAAGTGCCAGCTGGGCCGCAGGATTCACGCCTGCTCAGCTGCCTGATAACCGCCAGCTGGGCCGCAGGATTCACGCCTGCTCAGCTGCCTGATAACCGCCAGCTGGGCCGCAGGATTCACGCCTGCTCAGCTGCCTGATAACCGCCAGCTGGGCCGCAGGATTCACGCCTGCTCAGCTGCCTGATAACCGCCAGCTGGGCCGCAGGATTCACGCCTGCTCAGCTGCCTGATAACCGCCAGCTGGGCCGCAGGATTCACGCCTGCTCAGCTGCCTGATAACCGCCAGCTGGGCCGCAGGATTCACGCCTGCTCAGCTGCCTGATAACCGCCAGCTGGGCCGCAGGATTCACGCCTGCTCAGCTGCCTGATAACCGCCAGCTGGGCCGCAGGATTCACGCCTGCTCAGCTGCCTGATAACCGCCAGCTGGGCCGCAGGATTCACGCCTGCTCAGCTGCCTGATAACCGCCAGCTGGGCCGCAGGATTCACGCCTGCTCAGCTGCCTGATAACCGCCAGCTGGGCCGCAGGATTCACGCCTGCTCAGCTGCCTGATAATCGCCAGCTGGGCCGCAGGATTCATGCCTGCTCAGCTGCTTGATTCTTGCCTGCTGAGGCACATGATCCGTGCAGGAGAGCTACCTGATCAGCACATGAGCAGTCACATGATCAGCGCCTCTCAGTCACCTGATCACTGCATGACAGGCACGTGATCAGTGCCTGCTGAGGTGCGGGATCAGCGCCTGCTCAGCTGCCTGATAACCGCCAGCTGGGCCGCAGGATTCACGCCTGCTCAGCTGCCTGATAACCGCCAGCTGGGCCGCAGGATTCACGCCTGCTCAGCTGCCTGATAACCGCCAGCTGGGCCGCAGGATTCACGCCTGCTCAGCTGCCTGATAACCGCCAGCTGGGCCGCAGGATTCACGCCTGCTCAGCTGCCTGATAACCGCCAGCTGGGCCGCAGGATTCACGCCTGCTCAGCTGCCTGATAACCGCCAGCTGGGCCGCAGGATTCACGCCTGCTCAGCTGCCTGATAACCGCCAGCTGGGCCGCAGGATTCACGCCTGCTCAGCTGCCTGATAACCGCCAGCTGGGCCGCAGGATTCACGCCTGCTCAGCTGCCTGATAACCGCCAGCTGGGCCGCAGGATTCACGCCTGCTCAGCTGCCTGATAACCGCCAGCTGGGCCGCAGGATTCACGCCTGCTCAGCTGCCTGATAACCGCCAGCTGGGCCGCAGGATTCACGCCTGCTCAGCTGCCTGATAACCGCCAGCTGGGCCGCAGGATTCACGCCTGCTCAGCTGCCTGATAACCGCCAGCTGGGCCGCAGGATTCACGCCTGCTCAGCTGCCTGATAACCGCCAGCTGGGCCGCAGGATTCACGCCTGCTCAGCTGCCTGATAACCGCCAGCTGGGCCGCAGGATTCACGCCTGCTCAGCTGCCTGATAACCGCCAGCTGGGCCGCAGGATTCATGCCTGCTCAGCTGCTTGATTCTTGCCTGCTGAGGCACATGATCCGTGCAGGAGAGCTACCTGATCAGCACATGAGCAGTCACATGATCAGCGCCTCTCAGTCACCTGATCACTGCATGACAGGCACGTGATCAGTGCCTGCTGAGGTGCGGGATCAGCGCCTGCTCAGCTGCCTGATAATGCCAGCTGGGCCGCAGGATTCACGCCTGCTCAGCTGCCTGATAACCGCCAGCTGGGCCGCAGGATTCACGCCTGCTCAGCTGCCTGATAACCGCCAGCTGGGCCGCAGGATTCACGCCTGCTCAGCTGCCTGATAACCGCCAGCTGGGCCGCAGGATTCACGCCTGCTCAGCTGCCTGATAACCGCCAGCTGGGCCGCAGGATTCACGCCTGCTCAGCTGCCTGATAACCGCCAGCTGGGCCGCAGGATTCACGCCTGCTCAGCTGCCTGATAACCGCCAGCTGGGCCGCAGGATTCACGCCTGCTCAGCTGCCTGATAACCGCCAGCTGGGCCGCAGGATTCACGCCTGCTCAGCTGCCTGATAACCGCCAGCTGGGCCGCAGGATTCACGCCTGCTCAGCTGCCTGATAACCGCCAGCTGGGCCGCAGGATTCACGCCTGCTCAGCTGCCTGATAACCGCCAGCTGGGCCGCAGGATTCACGCCTGCTCAGCTGCCTGATAACCGCCAGCTGGGCCGCAGGATTCACGCCTGCTCAGCTGCCTGATAACCGCCAGCTGGGCCGCAGGATTCACGCCTGCTCAGCTGCCTGATAACCGCCAGCTGGGCCGCAGGATTCACGCCTGCTCAGCTGCCTGATAACCGCCAGCTGGGCCGCAGGATTCATGCCTGCTCAGCTGCTTGATTCTTGCCTGCTGAGGCACATGATCCGTGCAGGAGAGCTACCTGATCAGCACATGAGCAGTCACATGATCAGCGCCTCTCAGTCACCTGATCACTGCATGACAGGCACGTGATCAGTGCCTGCTGAGGTGCGGGATCAGCGCCTGCTCAGCTGCCTGATAATGCCAGCTGGGCCGCAGGATTCACGCCTGCTCAGCTGCCTGATAACCGCCAGCTGGGCCGCAGGATTCACGCCTGCTCAGCTGCCTGATAACCGCCAGCTGGGCCGCAGGATTCACGCCTGCTCAGCTGCCTGATAACCGCCAGCTGGGCCGCAGGATTCACGCCTGCTCAGCTGCCTGATAACCGCCAGCTGGGCCGCAGGATTCACGCCTGCTCAGCTGCCTGATAACCGCCAGCTGGGCCGCAGGATTCACGCCTGCTCAGCTGCCTGATAACCGCCAGCTGGGCCGCAGGATTCACGCCTGCTCAGCTGCCTGATAACCGCCAGCTGGGCCGCAGGATTCACGCCTGCTCAGCTGCCTGATAACCGCCAGCTGGGCCGCAGGATTCACGCCTGCTCAGCTGCCTGATAACCGCCAGCTGGGCCGCAGGATTCACGCCTGCTCAGCTGCCTGATAACCGCCAGCTGGGCCGCAGGATTCACGCCTGCTCAGCTGCCTGATAACCGCCAGCTGGGCCGCAGGATTCACGCCTGCTCAGCTGCCTGATAACCGCCAGCTGGGCCGCAGGATTCACGCCTGCTCAGCTGCCTGATAACCGCCAGCTGGGCCGCAGGATTCACGCCTGCTCAGCTGCCTGATAACCGCCAGCTGGGCCGCAGGATTCACGCCTGCTCAGCTGCCTGATAATCGCCAGCTGGGCCGCAGGATTCATGCCTGCTCAGCTGCTTGATTCTTGCCTGCTGAGGCACATGATCCGTGCAGGAGAGCTACCTGATCAGCACATGAGCAGTCACATGATCAGCGCCTCTCAGTCACCTGATCACTGCATGACAGGCACGTGATCAGTGCCTGCTGAGGTGCGGGATCAGCGCCTGCTCAGCTGCCTGATAAGTGCCAGCTGGGCCGCAGGATTCAGCGCCTGCTCAGCTGCCTGATAACCGCCAGCTGGGCCGCAGGATTCACGCCTGCTCAGCTGCCTGATAACCGCCAGCTGGGCCGCAGGATTCACGCCTGCTCAGCTGCCTGATAACCGCCAGCTGGGCCGCAGGATTCACGCCTGCTCAGCTGCCTGATAACCGCCAGCTGGGCCGCAGGATTCACGCCTGCTCAGCTGCCTGATAACCGCCAGCTGGGCCGCAGGATTCACGCCTGCTCAGCTGCCTGATAACCGCCAGCTGGGCCGCAGGATTCACGCCTGCTCAGCTGCCTGATAACCGCCAGCTGGGCCGCAGGATTCACGCCTGCTCAGCTGCCTGATAACCGCCAGCTGGGCCGCAGGATTCACGCCTGCTCAGCTGCCTGATAACCGCCAGCTGGGCCGCAGGATTCACGCCTGCTCAGCTGCCTGATAACCGCCAGCTGGGCCGCAGGATTCATGCCTGCTCAGCTGCTTGATTCTTGCCTGCTGAGGCACATGATCCGTGCAGGAGAGCTACCTGATCAGCACATGAGCAGTCACATGATCAGCGCCTCTCAGTCACCTGATCACTGCATGACAGGCACGTGATCAGTGCCTGCTGAGGTGCGGGATCAGCGCCTGCTCAGCTGCCTGATAATGCCAGCTGGGCCGCAGGATTCAGCGCCTGCTCAGCTGCCTGATAACCGCCAGCTGGGCCGCAGGATTCACGCCTGCTCAGCTGCCTGATAACCGCCAGCTGGGCCGCAGGATTCACGCCTGCTCAGCTGCCTGATAACCGCCAGCTGGGCCGCAGGATTCACGCCTGCTCAGCTGCCTGATAACCGCCAGCTGGGCCGCAGGATTCACGCCTGCTCAGCTGCCTGATAACCGCCAGCTGGGCCGCAGGATTCACGCCTGCTCAGCTGCCTGATAACCGCCAGCTGGGCCGCAGGATTCACGCCTGCTCAGCTGCCTGATAACCGCCAGCTGGGCCGCAGGATTCACGCCTGCTCAGCTGCCTGATAACCGCCAGCTGGGCCGCAGGATTCACGCCTGCTCAGCTGCCTGATAACCGCCAGCTGGGCCGCAGGATTCACGCCTGCTCAGCTGCCTGATAACCGCCAGCTGGGCCGCAGGATTCACGCCTGCTCAGCTGCCTGATAACCGCCAGCTGGGCCGCAGGATTCACGCCTGCTCAGCTGCCTGATAACCGCCAGCTGGGCCGCAGGATTCACGCCTGCTCAGCTGCCTGATAACCGCCAGCTGGGCCGCAGGATTCACGCCTGCTCAGCTGCCTGATAACCGCCAGCTGGGCCGCAGGATTCACGCCTGCTCAGCTGCCTGATAACCGCCAGCTGGGCCGCAGGATTCACGCCTGCTCAGCTGCCTGATAACCGCCAGCTGGGCCGCAGGATTCACGCCTGCTCAGCTGCCTGATAATCGCCAGCTGGGCCGCAGGATTCATGCCTGCTCAGCTGCTTGATTCTTGCCTGCTGAGGCACATGATCCGTGCAGGAGAGCTACCTGATCAGCACATGAGCAGTCACATGATCAGCGCCTCTCAGTCACCTGATCACTGCATGACAGGCACGTGATCAGTGCCTGCTGAGGTGCGGGATCAGCGCCTGCTCAGCTGCCTGATAATGCCAGCTGGGCCGCAGGATTCACGCCTGCTCAGCTGCCTGATAACCGCCAGCTGGGCCGCAGGATTCACGCCTGCTCAGCTGCCTGATAACCGCCAGCTGGGCCGCAGGATTCACGCCTGCTCAGCTGCCTGATAACCGCCAGCTGGGCCGCAGGATTCACGCCTGCTCAGCTGCCTGATAACCGCCAGCTGGGCCGCAGGATTCACGCCTGCTCAGCTGCCTGATAACCGCCAGCTGGGCCGCAGGATTCACGCCTGCTCAGCTGCCTGATAACCGCCAGCTGGGCCGCAGGATTCACGCCTGCTCAGCTGCCTGATAACCGCCAGCTGGGCCGCAGGATTCACGCCTGCTCAGCTGCCTGATAACCGCCAGCTGGGCCGCAGGATTCACGCCTGCTCAGCTGCCTGATAACCGCCAGCTGGGCCGCAGGATTCACGCCTGCTCAGCTGCCTGATAACCGCCAGCTGGGCCGCAGGATTCACGCCTGCTCAGCTGCCTGATAACCGCCAGCTGGGCCGCAGGATTCACGCCTGCTCAGCTGCCTGATAACCGCCAGCTGGGCCGCAGGATTCACGCCTGCTCAGCTGCCTGATAACCGCCAGCTGGGCCGCAGGATTCACGCCTGCTCAGCTGCCTGATAACCGCCAGCTGGGCCGCAGGATTCACGCCTGCTCAGCTGCCTGATAATCGCCAGCTGGGCCGCAGGATTCATGCCTGCTCAGCTGCTTGATTCTTGCCTGCTGAGGCACATGATCCGTGCAGGAGAGCTACCTGATCAGCACATGAGCAGTCACATGATCAGCGCCTCTCAGTCACCTGATCACTGCATGACAGGCACGTGATCAGTGCCTGCTGAGGTGCGGGATCAGCGCCTGCTCAGCTGCCTGATAAGTGCCAGCTGGGCCGCAGGATTCACGCCTGCTCAGCTGCCTGATAACCGCCAGCTGGGCCGCAGGATTCACGCCTGCTCAGCTGCCTGATAACCGCCAGCTGGGCCGCAGGATTCACGCCTGCTCAGCTGCCTGATAACCGCCAGCTGGGCCGCAGGATTCACGCCTGCTCAGCTGCCTGATAACCGCCAGCTGGGCCGCAGGATTCACGCCTGCTCAGCTGCCTGATAACCGCCAGCTGGGCCGCAGGATTCACGCCTGCTCAGCTGCCTGATAACCGCCAGCTGGGCCGCAGGATTCACGCCTGCTCAGCTGCCTGATAACCGCCAGCTGGGCCGCAGGATTCACGCCTGCTCAGCTGCCTGATAACCGCCAGCTGGGCCGCAGGATTCACGCCTGCTCAGCTGCCTGATAACCGCCAGCTGGGCCGCAGGATTCACGCCTGCTCAGCTGCCTGATAACCGCCAGCTGGGCCGCAGGATTCACGCCTGCTCAGCTGCCTGATAACCGCCAGCTGGGCCGCAGGATTCGCCTGCTCAGCTGCCTGATAACCGCCAGCTGGGCCGCAGGATTCACGCCTGCTCAGCTGCCTGATAACCGCCAGCTGGGCCGCAGGATTCACGCCTGCTCAGCTGCCTGATAACCGCCAGCTGGGCCGCAGGATTCACGCCTGCTCAGCTGCCTGATAACCGCCAGCTGGGCCGCAGGATTCACGCCTGCTCAGCTGCCTGATAACCGCCAGCTGGGCCGCAGGATTCACGCCTGCTCAGCTGCCTGATAACCGCCAGCTGGGCCGCAGGATTCACGCCTGCTCAGCTGCCTGATAACCGCCAGCTGGGCCGCAGGATTCATGCCTGCTCAGCTGCTTGATTCTTGCCTGCTGAGGCACATGATCCGTGCAGGAGAGCTACCTGATCAGCACATGAGCAGTCACATGATCAGCGCCTCTCAGTCACCTGATCACTGCATGACAGGCACGTGATCAGTGCCTGCTGAGGTGCGGGATCAGCGCCTGCTCAGCTGCCTGATAAGTGCCAGCTGGGCCGCAGGATCAGCGCCTGCTCAGCTGCCTGATAACCGCCAGCTGGGCCGCAGGATTCACGCCTGCTCAGCTGCCTGATAACCGCCAGCTGGGCCGCAGGATTCACGCCTGCTCAGCTGCCTGATAACCGCCAGCTGGGCCGCAGGATTCACGCCTGCTCAGCTGCCTGATAACCGCCAGCTGGGCCGCAGGATTCACGCCTGCTCAGCTGCCTGATAACCGCCAGCTGGGCCGCAGGATTCACGCCTGCTCAGCTGCCTGATAACCGCCAGCTGGGCCGCAGGATTCACGCCTGCTCAGCTGCCTGATAACCGCCAGCTGGGCCGCAGGATTCATGCCTGCTCAGCTGCTTGATTCTTGCCTGCTGAGGCACATGATCCGTGCAGGAGAGCTACCTGATCAGCACATGAGCAGTCACATGATCAGCGCCTCTCAGTCACCTGATCACTGCATGACAGGCACGTGATCAGTGCCTGCTGAGGTGCGGGATCAGCGCCTGCTCAGCTGCCTGATAAGTGCCAGCTGGGCCGCAGGATTCACGCCTGCTCAGCTGCCTGATAACCGCCAGCTGGGCCGCAGGATTCACGCCTGCTCAGCTGCCTGATAACCGCCAGCTGGGCCGCAGGATTCACGCCTGCTCAGCTGCCTGATAACCGCCAGCTGGGCCGCAGGATTCACGCCTGCTCAGCTGCCTGATAACCGCCAGCTGGGCCGCAGGATTCACGCCTGCTCAGCTGCCTGATAACCGCCAGCTGGGCCGCAGGATTCACGCCTGCTCAGCTGCCTGATAACCGCCAGCTGGGCCGCAGGATTCACGCCTGCTCAGCTGCCTGATAACCGCCAGCTGGGCCGCAGGATTCACGCCTGCTCAGCTGCCTGATAACCGCCAGCTGGGCCGCAGGATTCACGCCTGCTCAGCTGCCTGATAACCGCCAGCTGGGCCGCAGGATTCACGCCTGCTCAGCTGCCTGATAACCGCCAGCTGGGCCGCAGGATTCACGCCTGCTCAGCTGCCTGATAACCGCCAGCTGGGCCGCAGGATTCACGCCTGCTCAGCTGCCTGATAACCGCCAGCTGGGCCGCAGGATTCACGCCTGCTCAGCTGCCTGATAACCGCCAGCTGGGCCGCAGGATTCACGCCTGCTCAGCTGCCTGATAACCGCCAGCTGGGCCGCAGGATTCACGCCTGCTCAGCTGCCTGATAACCGCCAGCTGGGCCGCAGGATTCATGCCTGCTCAGCTGCTTGATTCTTGCCTGCTGAGGCACATGATCCGTGCAGGAGAGCTACCTGATCAGCACATGAGCAGTCACATGATCAGCGCCTCTCAGTCACCTGATCACTGCATGACAGGCACGTGATCAGTGCCTGCTGAGGTGCGGGATCAGCGCCTGCTCAGCTGCCTGATAATGCCAGCTGGGCCGCAGGATTCACGCCTGCTCAGCTGCCTGATAACCGCCAGCTGGGCCGCAGGATTCACGCCTGCTCAGCTGCCTGATAACCGCCAGCTGGGCCGCAGGATTCACGCCTGCTCAGCTGCCTGATAACCGCCAGCTGGGCCGCAGGATTCACGCCTGCTCAGCTGCCTGATAACCGCCAGCTGGGCCGCAGGATTCACGCCTGCTCAGCTGCCTGATAACCGCCAGCTGGGCCGCAGGATTCACGCCTGCTCAGCTGCCTGATAACCGCCAGCTGGGCCGCAGGATTCACGCCTGCTCAGCTGCCTGATAACCGCCAGCTGGGCCGCAGGATTCACGCCTGCTCAGCTGCCTGATAACCGCCAGCTGGGCCGCAGGATTCACGCCTGCTCAGCTGCCTGATAACCGCCAGCTGGGCCGCAGGATTCACGCCTGCTCAGCTGCCTGATAACCGCCAGCTGGGCCGCAGGATTCACGCCTGCTCAGCTGCCTGATAACCGCCAGCTGGGCCGCAGGATTCACGCCTGCTCAGCTGCCTGATAACCGCCAGCTGGGCCGCAGGATTCACGCCTGCTCAGCTGCCTGATAACCGCCAGCTGGGCCGCAGGATTCACGCCTGCTCAGCTGCCTGATAACCGCCAGCTGGGCCGCAGGATTCACGCCTGCTCAGCTGCCTGATAACCGCCAGCTGGGCCGCAGGATTCACGCCTGCTCAGCTGCCTGATAATCGCCAGCTGGGCCGCAGGATTCATGCCTGCTCAGCTGCTTGATTCTTGCCTGCTGAGGCACATGATCCGTGCAGGAGAGCTACCTGATCAGCACATGAGCAGTCACATGATCAGCGCCTCTCAGTCACCTGATCACTGCATGACAGGCACGTGATCAGTGCCTGCTGAGGTGCGGGATCAGCGCCTGCTCAGCTGCCTGATAAGTGCCAGCTGGGCCGCAGGATTCACGCCTGCTCAGCTGCCTGATAACCGCCAGCTGGGCCGCAGGATTCACGCCTGCTCAGCTGCCTGATAACCGCCAGCTGGGCCGCAGGATTCACGCCTGCTCAGCTGCCTGATAACCGCCAGCTGGGCCGCAGGATTCACGCCTGCTCAGCTGCCTGATAACCGCCAGCTGGGCCGCAGGATTCACGCCTGCTCAGCTGCCTGATAACCGCCAGCTGGGCCGCAGGATTCACGCCTGCTCAGCTGCCTGATAACCGCCAGCTGGGCCGCAGGATTCACGCCTGCTCAGCTGCCTGATAACCGCCAGCTGGGCCGCAGGATTCACGCCTGCTCAGCTGCCTGATAACCGCCAGCTGGGCCGCAGGATTCACGCCTGCTCAGCTGCCTGATAACCGCCAGCTGGGCCGCAGGATTCACGCCTGCTCAGCTGCCTGATAACCGCCAGCTGGGCCGCAGGATTCACGCCTGCTCAGCTGCCTGATAATCGCCAGCTGGGCCGCAGGATTCATGCCTGCTCAGCTGCTTGATTCTTGCCTGCTGAGGCACATGATCCGTGCAGGAGAGCTACCTGATCAGCACATGAGCAGTCACATGATCAGCGCCTCTCAGTCACCTGATCACTGCATGACAGGCACGTGATCAGTGCCTGCTGAGGTGCGGGATCAGCGCCTGCTCAGCTGCCTGATAAGTGCCAGCTGGGCCGCAGGATTCACGCCTGCTCAGCTGCCTGATAACCGCCAGCTGGGCCGCAGGATTCACGCCTGCTCAGCTGCCTGATAACCGCCAGCTGGGCCGCAGGATTCACGCCTGCTCAGCTGCCTGATAACCGCCAGCTGGGCCGCAGGATTCACGCCTGCTCAGCTGCCTGATAACCGCCAGCTGGGCCGCAGGATTCACGCCTGCTCAGCTGCCTGATAACCGCCAGCTGGGCCGCAGGATTCACGCCTGCTCAGCTGCCTGATAACCGCCAGCTGGGCCGCAGGATTCACGCCTGCTCAGCTGCCTGATAACCGCCAGCTGGGCCGCAGGATTCACGCCTGCTCAGCTGCCTGATAACCGCCAGCTGGGCCGCAGGATTCACGCCTGCTCAGCTGCCTGATAACCGCCAGCTGGGCCGCAGGATTCACGCCTGCTCAGCTGCCTGATAACCGCCAGCTGGGCCGCAGGATTCACGCCTGCTCAGCTGCCTGATAACCGCCAGCTGGGCCGCAGGATTCACGCCTGCTCAGCTGCCTGATAACCGCCAGCTGGGCCGCAGGATTCACGCCTGCTCAGCTGCCTGATAACCGCCAGCTGGGCCGCAGGATTCACGCCTGCTCAGCTGCCTGATAACCGCCAGCTGGGCCGCAGGATTCACGCCTGCTCAGCTGCCTGATAACCGCCAGCTGGGCCGCAGGATTCATGCCTGCTCAGCTGCTTGATTCTTGCCTGCTGAGGCACATGATCCGTGCAGGAGAGCTACCTGATCAGCACATGAGCAGTCACATGATCAGCGCCTCTCAGTCACCTGATCACTGCATGACAGGCACGTGATCAGTGCCTGCTGAGGTGCGGGATCAGCGCCTGCTCAGCTGCCTGATAAGTGCCAGCTGGGCCGCAGGATCAGCGCCTGCTCAGCTGCCTGATAACCGCCAGCTGGGCCGCAGGATTCACGCCTGCTCAGCTGCCTGATAACCGCCAGCTGGGCCGCAGGATTCACGCCTGCTCAGCTGCCTGATAACCGCCAGCTGGGCCGCAGGATTCACGCCTGCTCAGCTGCCTGATAACCGCCAGCTGGGCCGCAGGATTCACGCCTGCTCAGCTGCCTGATAACCGCCAGCTGGGCCGCAGGATTCACGCCTGCTCAGCTGCCTGATAACCGCCAGCTGGGCCGCAGGATTCACGCCTGCTCAGCTGCCTGATAACCGCCAGCTGGGCCGCAGGATTCACGCCTGCTCAGCTGCCTGATAACCGCCAGCTGGGCCGCAGGATTCACGCCTGCTCAGCTGCCTGATAACCGCCAGCTGGGCCGCAGGATTCACGCCTGCTCAGCTGCCTGATAACCGCCAGCTGGGCCGCAGGATTCACGCCTGCTCAGCTGCCTGATAATCGCCAGCTGGGCCGCAGGATTCATGCCTGCTCAGCTGCTTGATTCTTGCCTGCTGAGGCACATGATCCGTGCAGGAGAGCTACCTGATCAGCACATGAGCAGTCACATGATCAGCGCCTCTCAGTCACCTGATCACTGCATGACAGGCACGTGATCAGTGCCTGCTGAGGTGCGGGATCAGCGCCTGCTCAGCTGCCTGATAAGTGCCAGCTGGGCCGCAGGATTCACGCCTGCTCAGCTGCCTGATAACCGCCAGCTGGGCCGCAGGATTCACGCCTGCTCAGCTGCCTGATAACCGCCAGCTGGGCCGCAGGATTCACGCCTGCTCAGCTGCCTGATAACCGCCAGCTGGGCCGCAGGATTCACGCCTGCTCAGCTGCCTGATAACCGCCAGCTGGGCCGCAGGATTCACGCCTGCTCAGCTGCCTGATAACCGCCAGCTGGGCCGCAGGATTCACGCCTGCTCAGCTGCCTGATAACCGCCAGCTGGGCCGCAGGATTCACGCCTGCTCAGCTGCCTGATAACCGCCAGCTGGGCCGCAGGATTCACGCCTGCTCAGCTGCCTGATAACCGCCAGCTGGGCCGCAGGATTCACGCCTGCTCAGCTGCCTGATAACCGCCAGCTGGGCCGCAGGATTCACGCCTGCTCAGCTGCCTGATAACCGCCAGCTGGGCCGCAGGATTCACGCCTGCTCAGCTGCCTGATAACCGCCAGCTGGGCCGCAGGATTCACGCCTGCTCAGCTGCCTGATAACCGCCAGCTGGGCCGCAGGATTCACGCCTGCTCAGCTGCCTGATAACCGCCAGCTGGGCCGCAGGATTCACGCCTGCTCAGCTGCCTGATAACCGCCAGCTGGGCCGCAGGATTCACGCCTGCTCAGCTGCCTGATAACCGCCAGCTGGGCCGCAGGATTCACGCCTGCTCAGCTGCCTGATAACCGCCAGCTGGGCCGCAGGATTCACGCCTGCTCAGCTGCCTGATAACCGCCAGCTGGGCCGCAGGATTCACGCCTGCTCAGCTGCCTGATAACCGCCAGCTGGGCCGCAGGATTCACGCCTGCTCAGCTGCCTGATAACCGCCAGCTGGGCCGCAGGATTCACGCCTGCTCAGCTGCCTGATAACCGCCAGCTGGGCCGCAGGATTCACGCCTGCTCAGCTGCCTGATAACCGCCAGCTGGGCCGCAGGATTCACGCCTGCTCAGCTGCCTGATAACCGCCAGCTGGGCCGCAGGATTCACGCCTGCTCAGCTGCCTGATAACCGCCAGCTGGGCCGCAGGATTCACGCCTGCTCAGCTGCCTGATAACCGCCAGCTGGGCCGCAGGATTCACGCCTGCTCAGCTGCCTGATAACCGCCAGCTGGGCCGCAGGATTCACGCCTGCTCAGCTGCCTGATAACCGCCAGCTGGGCCGCAGGATTCACGCCTGCTCAGCTGCCTGATAACCGCCAGCTGGGCCGCAGGATTCACGCCTGCTCAGCTGCCTGATAACCGCCAGCTGGGCCGCAGGATTCACGCCTGCTCAGCTGCCTGATAACCGCCAGCTGGGCCGCAGGATTCACGCCTGCTCAGCTGCCTGATAACCGCCAGCTGGGCCGCAGGATTCACGCCTGCTCAGCTGCCTGATAATCGCCAGCTGGGCCGCAGGATTCATGCCTGCTCAGCTGCTTGATTCTTGCCTGCTGAGGCACATCATCCGTGCAGGAGAGCTACCTGATCAGCACATGAGCAGTCACATGATCAGCGCCTCTCAGTCACCTGATCACTGCATGACAGGCACGTGATCAGTGCCTGCTGAGGTGCGGGATCAGCGCCTGCTCAGCTGCCTGATAAGTGCCAGCTGGGTGCAGGATCAGCGCCTGCTCAGCTGCCTGATAACCGCCAGCTGGGCCGCAGGATTCACGCCTGCTCAGCTGCCTGATAACCGCCAGCTGGGCCGCAGGATTCACGCCTGCTCAGCTGCCTGATAACCGCCAGCTGGGCCGCAGGATTCACGCCTGCTCAGCTGCCTGATAACCGCCAGCTGGGCCGCAGGATTCACGCCTGCTCAGCTGCCTGATAACCGCCAGCTGGGCCGCAGGATTCACGCCTGCTCAGCTGCCTGATAACCGCCAGCTGGGCCGCAGGATTCACGCCTGCTCAGCTGCCTGATAACCGCCAGCTGGGCCGCAGGATTCACGCCTGCTCAGCTGCCTGATAACCGCCAGCTGGGCCGCAGGATTCACGCCTGCTCAGCTGCCTGATAACCGCCAGCTGGGCCGCAGGATTCACGCCTGCTCAGCTGCCTGATAACCGCCAGCTGGGCCGCAGGATTCACGCCTGCTCAGCTGCCTGATAACCGCCAGCTGGGCCGCAGGATTCATGCCTGCTCAGCTGCTTGATTCTTGCCTGCTGAGGCACATGATCCGTGCAGGAGAGCTACCTGATCAGCACATGAGCAGTCACATGATCAGCGCCTCTCAGTCACCTGATCACTGCATGACAGGCACGTGATCAGTGCCTGCTGAGGTGCGGGATCAGCGCCTGCTCAGCTGCCTGATAAGTGCCAGCTGGGCCGCAGGATCACGCCTGCTCAGCTGCCTGATAACCGCCAGCTGGGCCGCAGGATTCACGCCTGCTCAGCTGCCTGATAACCGCCAGCTGGGCCGCAGGATTCACGCCTGCTCAGCTGCCTGATAACCGCCAGCTGGGCCGCAGGATTCACGCCTGCTCAGCTGCCTGATAACCGCCAGCTGGGCCGCAGGATTCACGCCTGCTCAGCTGCCTGATAACCGCCAGCTGGGCCGCAGGATTCACGCCTGCTCAGCTGCCTGATAACCGCCAGCTGGGCCGCAGGATTCACGCCTGCTCAGCTGCCTGATAACCGCCAGCTGGGCCGCAGGATTCACGCCTGCTCAGCTGCCTGATAACCGCCAGCTGGGCCGCAGGATTCACGCCTGCTCAGCTGCCTGATAACCGCCAGCTGGGCCGCAGGATTCACGCCTGCTCAGCTGCCTGATAACCGCCAGCTGGGCCGCAGGATTCACGCCTGCTCAGCTGCCTGATAACCGCCAGCTGGGCCGCAGGATTCACGCCTGCTCAGCTGCCTGATAACCGCCAGCTGGGCCGCAGGATTCACGCCTGCTCAGCTGCCTGATAACCGCCAGCTGGGCCGCAGGATTCACGCCTGCTCAGCTGCCTGATAACCGCCAGCTGGGCCGCAGGATTCACGCCTGCTCAGCTGCCTGATAACCGCCAGCTGGGCCGCAGGATTCACGCCTGCTCAGCTGCCTGATAACCGCCAGCTGGGCCGCAGGATTCACGCCTGCTCAGCTGCCTGATAACCGCCAGCTGGGCCGCAGGATTCACGCCTGCTCAGCTGCCTGATAACCGCCAGCTGGGCCGCAGGATTCATGCCTGCTCAGCTGCTTGATTCTTGCCTGCTGAGGCACATGATCCGTGCAGGAGAGCTACCTGATCAGCACATGAGCAGTCACATGATCAGCGCCTCTCAGTCACCTGATCACTGCATGACAGGCACGTGATCAGTGCCTGCTGAGGTGCGGGATCAGCGCCTGCTCAGCTGCCTGATAAGTGCCAGCTGGGCCGCAGGATTCACGCCTGCTCAGCTGCCTGATAACCGCCAGCTGGGCCGCAGGATTCACGCCTGCTCAGCTGCCTGATAACCGCCAGCTGGGCCGCAGGATTCACGCCTGCTCAGCTGCCTGATAACCGCCAGCTGGGCCGCAGGATTCACGCCTGCTCAGCTGCCTGATAACCGCCAGCTGGGCCGCAGGATTCACGCCTGCTCAGCTGCCTGATAACCGCCAGCTGGGCCGCAGGATTCATGCCTGCTCAGCTGCTTGATTCTTGCCTGCTGAGGCACATGATCCGTGCAGGAGAGCTACCTGATCAGCACATGAGCAGTCACATGATCAGCGCCTCTCAGTCACCTGATCACTGCATGACAGGCACGTGATCAGTGCCTGCTGAGGTGCGGGATCAGCGCCTGCTCAGCTGCCTGATAAGTGCCAGCTGGGTGCAGGATCACGCCTGCTCAGCTGCCTGATAACCGCCAGCTGGGCCGCAGGATTCACGCCTGCTCAGCTGCCTGATAACCGCCAGCTGGGCCGCAGGATTCACGCCTGCTCAGCTGCCTGATAACCGCCAGCTGGGCCGCAGGATTCACGCCTGCTCAGCTGCCTGATAACCGCCAGCTGGGCCGCAGGATTCACGCCTGCTCAGCTGCCTGATAACCGCCAGCTGGGCCGCAGGATTCACGCCTGCTCAGCTGCCTGATAACCGCCAGCTGGGCCGCAGGATTCACGCCTGCTCAGCTGCCTGATAACCGCCAGCTGGGCCGCAGGATTCACGCCTGCTCAGCTGCCTGATAACCGCCAGCTGGGCCGCAGGATTCACGCCTGCTCAGCTGCCTGATAACCGCCAGCTGGGCCGCAGGATTCACGCCTGCTCAGCTGCCTGATAACCGCCAGCTGGGCCGCAGGATTCACGCCTGCTCAGCTGCCTGATAACCGCCAGCTGGGCCGCAGGATTCACGCCTGCTCAGCTGCCTGATAACCGCCAGCTGGGCCGCAGGATTCATGCCTGCTCAGCTGCTTGATTCTTGCCTGCTGAGGCACATGATCCGTGCAGGAGAGCTACCTGATCAGCACATGAGCAGTCACATGATCAGCGCCTCTCAGTCACCTGATCACTGCATGACAGGCACGTGATCAGTGCCTGCTGAGGTGCGGGATCAGCGCCTGCTCAGCTGCCTGATAACCGCCAGCTGGGCCGCAGGATTCACGCCTGCTCAGCTGCCTGATAACCGCCAGCTGGGCCGCAGGATTCACGCCTGCTCAGCTGCCTGATAACCGCCAGCTGGGCCGCAGGATTCACGCCTGCTCAGCTGCCTGATAACCGCCAGCTGGGCCGCAGGATTCATGCCTGCTCAGCTGCTGATTCTTGCCTGCTGAGGCACATCCGTGCAGGAGAGCTACCTGATCAGCACATGAGCAGTCACATGATCAGCGCCTCTCAGTCACCTGATCACTGCATGACAGGCACGTGATCAGTGCCTGCTGAGGTGCGGGATCAGCGCCTGCTCAGCTGCCTGATAAGTGCCAGCTGGGTGCAGGATCAGCGCCTGCTCAGCTGCCTGATAACCGCCAGCTGGGCCGCAGGATTCACGCCTGCTCAGCTGCCTGATAACCGCCAGCTGGGCCGCAGGATTCACGCCTGCTCAGCTGCCTGATAACCGCCAGCTGGGCCGCAGGATTCACGCCTGCTCAGCTGCCTGATAACCGCCAGCTGGGCCGCAGGATTCACGCCTGCTCAGCTGCCTGATAACCGCCAGCTGGGCCGCAGGATTCACGCCTGCTCAGCTGCCTGATAACCGCCAGCTGGGCCGCAGGATTCACGCCTGCTCAGCTGCCTGATAACCGCCAGCTGGGCCGCAGGATTCACGCCTGCTCAGCTGCCTGATAACCGCCAGCTGGGCCGCAGGATTCACGCCTGCTCAGCTGCCTGATAACCGCCAGCTGGGCCGCAGGATTCACGCCTGCTCAGCTGCCTGATAACCGCCAGCTGGGCCGCAGGATTCACGCCTGCTCAGCTGCCTGATAATCGCCAGCTGGGCCGCAGGATTCATGCCTGCTCAGCTGCTTGATTCTTGCCTGCTGAGGCACATGATCCGTGCAGGAGAGCTACCTGATCAGCACATGAGCAGTCACATGATCAGCGCCTCTCAGTCACCTGATCACTGCATGACAGGCACGTGATCAGTGCCTGCTGAGGTGCGGGATCAGCGCCTGCTCAGCTGCCTGATAAGTGCCTGGGGTGCAGGATCAGCGCCTGCTCAGCTGCCTGATAACCGCCAGCTGGGCCGCAGGATTCACGCCTGCTCAGCTGCCTGATAACCGCCAGCTGGGCCGCAGGATTCACGCCTGCTCAGCTGCCTGATAACCGCCAGCTGGGCCGCAGGATTCACGCCTGCTCAGCTGCCTGATAACCGCCAGCTGGGCCGCAGGATTCACGCCTGCTCAGCTGCCTGATAACCGCCAGCTGGGCCGCAGGATTCACGCCTGCTCAGCTGCCTGATAACCGCCAGCTGGGCCGCAGGATTCACGCCTGCTCAGCTGCCTGATAACCGCCAGCTGGGCCGCAGGATTCACGCCTGCTCAGCTGCCTGATAACCGCCAGCTGGGCCGCAGGATTCACGCCTGCTCAGCTGCCTGATAACCGCCAGCTGGGCCGCAGGATTCACGCCTGCTCAGCTGCCTGATAACCGCCAGCTGGGCCGCAGGATTCACGCCTGCTCAGCTGCCTGATAACCGCCAGCTGGGCCGCAGGATTCACGCCTGCTCAGCTGCCTGATAACCGCCAGCTGGGCCGCAGGATTCACGCCTGCTCAGCTGCCTGATAACCGCCAGCTGGGCCGCAGGATTCACGCCTGCTCAGCTGCCTGATAACCGCCAGCTGGGCCGCAGGATTCACGCCTGCTCAGCTGCCTGATAACCGCCAGCTGGGCCGCAGGATTCATGCCTGCTCAGCTGCTTGATTCTTGCCTGCTGAGGCACATGATCCGTGCAGGAGAGCTACCTGATCAGCACATGAGCAGTCACATGATCAGCGCCTCTCAGTCACCTGATCACTGCATGACAGGCACGTGATCAGTGCCTGCTGAGGTGCGGGATCAGCGCCTGCTCAGCTGCCTGATAAGTGCCAGCTGCCGGGATCAGCGCCTGCTCAGCTGCCTGATAACCGCCAGCTGGGCCGCAGGATTCACGCCTGCTCAGCTGCCTGATAACCGCCAGCTGGGCCGCAGGATTCACGCCTGCTCAGCTGCCTGATAACCGCCAGCTGGGCCGCAGGATTCACGCCTGCTCAGCTGCCTGATAACCGCCAGCTGGGCCGCAGGATTCACGCCTGCTCAGCTGCCTGATAACCGCCAGCTGGGCCGCAGGATTCACGCCTGCTCAGCTGCCTGATAACCGCCAGCTGGGCCGCAGGATTCACGCCTGCTCAGCTGCCTGATAACCGCCAGCTGGGCCGCAGGATTCACGCCTGCTCAGCTGCCTGATAACCGCCAGCTGGGCCGCAGGATTCACGCCTGCTCAGCTGCCTGATAACCGCCAGCTGGGCCGCAGGATTCACGCCTGCTCAGCTGCCTGATAACCGCCAGCTGGGCCGCAGGATTCACGCCTGCTCAGCTGCCTGATAACCGCCAGCTGGGCCGCAGGATTCATGCCTGCTCAGCTGCTTGATTCTTGCCTGCTGAGGCACATGATCCGTGCAGGAGAGCTACCTGATCAGCACATGAGCAGTCACATGATCAGCGCCTCTCAGTCACCTGATCACTGCATGACAGGCACGTGATCAGTGCCTGCTGAGGTGCGGGATCAGCGCCTGCTCAGCTGCCTGATAAGTGCCAGCTGGGCCGCAGGATCACGCCTGCTCAGCTGCCTGATAACCGCCAGCTGGGCCGCAGGATTCACGCCTGCTCAGCTGCCTGATAACCGCCAGCTGGGCCGCAGGATTCACGCCTGCTCAGCTGCCTGATAACCGCCAGCTGGGCCGCAGGATTCACGCCTGCTCAGCTGCCTGATAACCGCCAGCTGGGCCGCAGGATTCACGCCTGCTCAGCTGCCTGATAACCGCCAGCTGGGCCGCAGGATTCACGCCTGCTCAGCTGCCTGATAACCGCCAGCTGGGCCGCAGGATTCACGCCTGCTCAGCTGCCTGATAACCGCCAGCTGGGCCGCAGGATTCACGCCTGCTCAGCTGCCTGATAACCGCCAGCTGGGCCGCAGGATTCACGCCTGCTCAGCTGCCTGATAACCGCCAGCTGGGCCGCAGGATTCACGCCTGCTCAGCTGCCTGATAACCGCCAGCTGGGCCGCAGGATTCACGCCTGCTCAGCTGCCTGATAACCGCCAGCTGGGCCGCAGGATTCACGCCTGCTCAGCTGCCTGATAACCGCCAGCTGGGCCGCAGGATTCACGCCTGCTCAGCTGCCTGATAACCGCCAGCTGGGCCGCAGGATTCACGCCTGCTCAGCTGCCTGATAACCGCCAGCTGGGCCGCAGGATTCACGCCTGCTCAGCTGCCTGATAACCGCCAGCTGGGCCGCAGGATTCACGCCTGCTCAGCTGCCTGATAACCGCCAGCTGGGCCGCAGGATTCACGCCTGCTCAGCTGCCTGATAACCGCCAGCTGGGCCGCAGGATTCACGCCTGCTCAGCTGCCTGATAATCGCCAGCTGGGCCGCAGGATTCATGCCTGCTCAGCTGCTTGATTCTTGCCTGCTGAGGCACATCATCCGTGCAGGAGAGCTACCTGATCAGCACATGAGCAGTCACATGATCAGCGCCTCTCAGTCACCTGATCACTGCATGACAGGCACGTGATCAGTGCCTGCTGAGGTGCGGGATCAGCGCCTGCTCAGCTGCCTGATAAGTGCCAGCTGGGCCGCGGGATCAGCGCCTGCTCAGCTGCCTGATAACCGCCAGCTGGGCCGCAGGATTCACGCCTGCTCAGCTGCCTGATAACCGCCAGCTGGGCCGCAGGATTCACGCCTGCTCAGCTGCCTGATAACCGCCAGCTGGGCCGCAGGATTCACGCCTGCTCAGCTGCCTGATAACCGCCAGCTGGGCCGCAGGATTCACGCCTGCTCAGCTGCCTGATAACCGCCAGCTGGGCCGCAGGATTCACGCCTGCTCAGCTGCCTGATAACCGCCAGCTGGGCCGCAGGATTCACGCCTGCTCAGCTGCCTGATAACCGCCAGCTGGGCCGCAGGATTCACGCCTGCTCAGCTGCCTGATAACCGCCAGCTGGGCCGCAGGATTCACGCCTGCTCAGCTGCCTGATAACCGCCAGCTGGGCCGCAGGATTCACGCCTGCTCAGCTGCCTGATAACCGCCAGCTGGGCCGCAGGATTCACGCCTGCTCAGCTGCCTGATAACCGCCAGCTGGGCCGCAGGATTCATGCCTGCTCAGCTGCTTGATTCTTGCCTGCTGAGGCACATGATCCGTGCAGGAGAGCTACCTGATCAGCACATGAGCAGTCACATGATCAGCGCCTCTCAGTCACCTGATCACTGCATGACAGGCACGTGATCAGTGCCTGCTGAGGTGCGGGATCAGCGCCTGCTCAGCTGCCTGATAAGTGCCTGCTGGGTGCAGGATCAGCGCCTGCTCAGCTGCCTGATAACCGCCAGCTGGGCCGCAGGATTCACGCCTGCTCAGCTGCCTGATAACCGCCAGCTGGGCCGCAGGATTCACGCCTGCTCAGCTGCCTGATAACCGCCAGCTGGGCCGCAGGATTCACGCCTGCTCAGCTGCCTGATAACCGCCAGCTGGGCCGCAGGATTCACGCCTGCTCAGCTGCCTGATAACCGCCAGCTGGGCCGCAGGATTCACGCCTGCTCAGCTGCCTGATAACCGCCAGCTGGGCCGCAGGATTCACGCCTGCTCAGCTGCCTGATAACCGCCAGCTGGGCCGCAGGATTCACGCCTGCTCAGCTGCCTGATAACCGCCAGCTGGGCCGCAGGATTCACGCCTGCTCAGCTGCCTGATAACCGCCAGCTGGGCCGCAGGATTCACGCCTGCTCAGCTGCCTGATAACCGCCAGCTGGGCCGCAGGATTCACGCCTGCTCAGCTGCCTGATAACCGCCAGCTGGGCCGCAGGATTCACGCCTGCTCAGCTGCCTGATAACCGCCAGCTGGGCCGCAGGATTCACGCCTGCTCAGCTGCCTGATAACCGCCAGCTGGGCCGCAGGATTCACGCCTGCTCAGCTGCCTGATAACCGCCAGCTGGGCCGCAGGATTCACGCCTGCTCAGCTGCCTGATAACCGCCAGCTGGGCCGCAGGATTCACGCCTGCTCAGCTGCCTGATAACCGCCAGCTGGGCCGCAGGATTCACGCCTGCTCAGCTGCCTGATAACCGCCAGCTGGGCCGCAGGATTCACGCCTGCTCAGCTGCCTGATAACCGCCAGCTGGGCCGCAGGATTCATGCCTGCTCAGCTGCTTGATTCTTGCCTGCTGAGGCACATCATCCGTGCAGGAGAGCTACCTGATCAGCACATGAGCAGTCACATGATCAGCGCCTCTCAGTCACCTGATCACTGCATGACAGGCACGTGATCAGTGCCTGCTGAGGTGCGGGATCAGCGCCTGCTCAGCTGCCTGATAAGTGCCAGCTGGGCCGCAGGATCACGCCTGCTCAGCTGCCTGATAACCGCCAGCTGGGCCGCAGGATTCACGCCTGCTCAGCTGCCTGATAACCGCCAGCTGGGCCGCAGGATTCACGCCTGCTCAGCTGCCTGATAACCGCCAGCTGGGCCGCAGGATTCACGCCTGCTCAGCTGCCTGATAACCGCCAGCTGGGCCGCAGGATTCACGCCTGCTCAGCTGCCTGATAACCGCCAGCTGGGCCGCAGGATTCACGCCTGCTCAGCTGCTTGATTCTTGCCTGCTGAGGCACATCATCCGTGCAGGAGAGCCTGATCAGCACATGAGCAGTCACATGATCAGCGCCCTCAGTCACCTGATCACTGCATGACAGGCACGTGATCAGTGCCTGCTGAGGTGCGGGATCAGCGCCTGCTCAGCTGCCTGATAACCGCCAGCTGGGCCGCAGGATCACGCCTGCTCAGCTGCCTGATAACCGCCAGCTGGGCCGCAGGATTCACGCCTGCTCAGCTGCCTGATAACCGCCAGCTGGGCCGCAGGATTCACGCCTGCTCAGCTGCCTGATAACCGCCAGCTGGGCCGCAGGATTCACGCCTGCTCAGCTGCCTGATAACCGCCAGCTGGGCCGCAGGATTCACGCCTGCTCAGCTGCCTGATAACCGCCAGCTGGGCCGCAGGATTCACGCCTGCTCAGCTGCTTGATTCTTGCCTGCTGAGGCACATGATCCGTGCAGGAGAGCTACCTGATCAGCACATGAGCAGTCACATGATCAGCGCCTCTCAGTCACCTGATCACTGCATGACAGGCACGTGATCAGTGCCTGCTGAGGTGCGGGATCAGCGCCTGCTCAGCTGCCTGATAAGTGCCAGCTGGGTGCAGGATCACGCCTGCTCAGCTGCCTGATAACCGCCAGCTGGGCCGCAGGATTCACGCCTGCTCAGCTGCCTGATAACCGCCAGCTGGGCCGCAGGATTCACGCCTGCTCAGCTGCCTGATAACCGCCAGCTGGGCCGCAGGATTCACGCCTGCTCAGCTGCCTGATAACCGCCAGCTGGGCCGCAGGATTCACGCCTGCTCAGCTGCCTGATAACCGCCAGCTGGGCCGCAGGATTCACGCCTGCTCAGCTGCCTGATAACCGCCAGCTGGGCCGCAGGATTCACGCCTGCTCAGCTGCCTGATAACCGCCAGCTGGGCCGCAGGATTCACGCCTGCTCAGCTGCCTGATAACCGCCAGCTGGGCCGCAGGATTCACGCCTGCTCAGCTGCCTGATAACCGCCAGCTGGGCCGCAGGATTCACGCCTGCTCAGCTGCCTGATAACCGCCAGCTGGGCCGCAGGATTCACGCCTGCTCAGCTGCCTGATAACCGCCAGCTGGGCCGCAGGATTCACGCCTGCTCAGCTGCCTGATAACCGCCAGCTGGGCCGCAGGATTCACGCCTGCTCAGCTGCTTGATTCTTGCCTGCTGAGGCACATGATCCGTGCAGGAGAGCTGCCTGATCAGCACATGAGCAGTCACATGATCAGCGCCTCTCAGTCACCTGATCACTGCATGACAGGCACGTGATCAGTGCCTGCTGAGGTGCGGGATCAGCGCCTGCTCAGCTGCCTGATAACCGCCAGCTGGGCCGCAGGATTCACGCCTGCTCAGCTGCCTGATAACCGCCAGCTGGGCCGCAGGATTCACGCCTGCTCAGCTGCCTGATAACCGCCAGCTGGGCCGCAGGATTCACGCCTGCTCAGCTGCCTGATAACCGCCAGCTGGGCCGCAGGATTCATGCCTGCTCAGCTGCTTGATTCTTGCCTGCTGAGGCACATCATCCGTGCAGGAGAGCTACCTGATCAGCACATGAGCAGTCACATGATCAGCCTCTCAGTCACCTGATCACTGCATGACAGGCACGTGATCAGTGCCTGCTGAGGTGCGGGATCAGCGCCTGCTCAGCTGCCTGATAAGTGCCAGCTGAGGTGCAGGATCACGCCTGCTCAGCTGCCTGATAACCGCCAGCTGGGCCGCAGGATTCACGCCTGCTCAGCTGCCTGATAACCGCCAGCTGGGCCGCAGGATTCACGCCTGCTCAGCTGCCTGATAACCGCCAGCTGGGCCGCAGGATTCACGCCTGCTCAGCTGCCTGATAACCGCCAGCTGGGCCGCAGGATTCACGCCTGCTCAGCTGCCTGATAACCGCCAGCTGGGCCGCAGGATTCACGCCTGCTCAGCTGCCTGATAACCGCCAGCTGGGCCGCAGGATTCACGCCTGCTCAGCTGCCTGATAACCGCCAGCTGGGCCGCAGGATTCACGCCTGCTCAGCTGCCTGATAACCGCCAGCTGGGCCGCAGGATTCACGCCTGCTCAGCTGCCTGATAACCGCCAGCTGGGCCGCAGGATTCACGCCTGCTCAGCTGCCTGATAACCGCCAGCTGGGCCGCAGGATTCACGCCTGCTCAGCTGCCTGATAATCGCCAGCTGGGCCGCAGGATTCATGCCTGCTCAGCTGCTTGATTCTTGCCTGCTGAGGCACATGATCCGTGCAGGAGAGCTACCTGATCAGCACATGAGCAGTCACATGATCAGCGCCTCTCAGTCACCTGATCACTGCATGACAGGCACGTGATCAGTGCCTGCTGAGGTGCGGGATCAGCGCCTGCTCAGCTGCCTGATAAGTGCCTGCTGAGGTGCGGGATCACGCCTGCTCAGCTGCCTGATAACCGCCAGCTGGGCCGCAGGATTCACGCCTGCTCAGCTGCCTGATAACCGCCAGCTGGGCCGCAGGATTCACGCCTGCTCAGCTGCCTGATAACCGCCAGCTGGGCCGCAGGATTCACGCCTGCTCAGCTGCCTGATAACCGCCAGCTGGGCCGCAGGATTCACGCCTGCTCAGCTGCCTGATAACCGCCAGCTGGGCCGCAGGATTCACGCCTGCTCAGCTGCCTGATAACCGCCAGCTGGGCCGCAGGATTCACGCCTGCTCAGCTGCCTGATAACCGCCAGCTGGGCCGCAGGATTCACGCCTGCTCAGCTGCCTGATAACCGCCAGCTGGGCCGCAGGATTCACGCCTGCTCAGCTGCCTGATAACCGCCAGCTGGGCCGCAGGATTCACGCCTGCTCAGCTGCCTGATAACCGCCAGCTGGGCCGCAGGATTCACGCCTGCTCAGCTGCCTGATAACCGCCAGCTGGGCCGCAGGATTCACGCCTGCTCAGCTGCCTGATAACCGCCAGCTGGGCCGCAGGATTCACGCCTGCTCAGCTGCCTGATAACCGCCAGCTGGGCCGCAGGATTCACGCCTGCTCAGCTGCCTGATAACCGCCAGCTGGGCCGCAGGATTCACGCCTGCTCAGCTGCCTGATAACCGCCAGCTGGGCCGCAGGATTCACGCCTGCTCAGCTGCCTGATAACCGCCAGCTGGGCCGCAGGATTCACGCCTGCTCAGCTGCCTGATAACCGCCAGCTGGGCCGCAGGATTCACGCCTGCTCAGCTGCCTGATAACCGCCAGCTGGGCCGCAGGATTCATGCCTGCTCAGCTGCTTGATTCTTGCCTGCTGAGGCACATCATCCGTGCAGGAGAG
Source organism: Bos javanicus (assembly GCF_032452875.1). Taxonomy (NCBI): domain Eukaryota; kingdom Metazoa; phylum Chordata; class Mammalia; order Artiodactyla; family Bovidae; genus Bos; species Bos javanicus. The sequence continues at coordinate 12,007 of NW_026894044.1, read as the reverse complement.
CTACCTGATCAGCACATGAGCAGTCACATGATCAGCGCCTCTCAGTCACCTGATCACTGCATGACAGGCACGTGATCAGTGCCTGCTGAGGTGCGGGATCAGCGCCTGCTCAGCTGCCTGATAAGTGCCAGCTGGGTGCAGGATCAGCGCCTGCTCAGCTGCCTGATAACCGCCAGCTGGGCCGCAGGATTCACGCCTGCTCAGCTGCCTGATAACCGCCAGCTGGGCCGCAGGATTCACGCCTGCTCAGCTGCCTGATAACCGCCAGCTGGGCCGCAGGATTCACGCCTGCTCAGCTGCCTGATAACCGCCAGCTGGGCCGCAGGATTCACGCCTGCTCAGCTGCCTGATAACCGCCAGCTGGGCCGCAGGATTCACGCCTGCTCAGCTGCTTGATTCTTGCCTGCTGAGGCACATGATCCGTGCAGGAGAGCTACCTGATCAGCACATGAGCAGTCACATGATCAGCGCCTCAGTCACCTGATCACTGCATGACAGGCACGTGATCAGTGCCTGCTGAGGTGGGATCAGCGCCTGCTCAGCTGCCTGATAAGTGCCAGCTGAGGTGCGGGATCAGCGCCTGCTCAGCTGCCTGATAATTGCCAGCTGGGCCGCAGGTTTCATGCCTGCTCAGCTGCCTGATAACCGCCAGCTGGGCCGCAGGATTCACGCCTGCTCAGCTGCCTGATAACCGCCAGCTGGGCCGCAGGATTCACGCCTGCTCAGCTGCCTGATAACCGCCAGCTGGGCCGCAGGATTCACGCCTGCTCAGCTGCCTGATAACCGCCAGCTGGGCCGCAGGATTCACGCCTGCTCAGCTGCCTGATAACCGCCAGCTGGGCCGCAGGATTCACGCCTGCTCAGCTGCCTGATAACCGCCAGCTGGGCCGCAGGATTCACGCCTGCTCAGCTGCCTGATAACCGCCAGCTGGGCCGCAGGATTCACGCCTGCTCAGCTGCCTGATAACCGCCAGCTGGGCCGCAGGATTCACGCCTGCTCAGCTGCCTGATAACCGCCAGCTGGGCCGCAGGATTCACGCCTGCTCAGCTGCCTGATAACCGCCAGCTGGGCCGCAGGATTCACGCCTGCTCAGCTGCCTGATAACCGCCAGCTGGGCCGCAGGATTCACGCCTGCTCAGCTGCCTGATAACCGCCAGCTGGGCCGCAGGATTCACGCCTGCTCAGCTGCTTGATTCTTGCCTGCTGAGGCACATGATCCGTGCAGGAGAGCTACCTGATCAGCACATGAGCAGTCACATGATCAGCGCCTCAGTCACCTGATCACTGCATGACAGGCACGTGATCAGTGCCTGCTGAGGTGCGGGATCAGCGCCTGCTCAGCTGCCTGATAACCGCCTGCTGAGCCGCAGGATCACGCCTGCTCAGCTGCCTGATAACCGCCAGCTGGGCCGCAGGATTCACGCCTGCTCAGCTGCCTGATAACCGCCAGCTGGGCCGCAGGATTCACGCCTGCTCAGCTGCCTGATAACCGCCAGCTGGGCCGCAGGATTCATGCCTGCTCAGCTGCTTGATTCTTGCCTGCTGAGGCACATCATCCGTGCAGGAGAGCTACCTGATCAGCACATGGGCAGTCACATGATCAGCGCCTCTCAGTCACCTGATCACTGCATGACAGGCACGTGATCAGTGCCTGCTGAGGTGCGGGATCAGCGCCTGCTCAGCTGCCTGATAAGTGCCTGCTGAGGTGCGGGATCAGCGCCGGCTCAGCTGCCTGATAACCGCCAGCTGGGCCGCAGGATTCACGCCTGCTCAGCTGCCTGATAACCGCCAGCTGGGCCGCAGGATTCACGCCTGCTCAGCTGCCTGATAACCGCCAGCTGGGCCGCAGGATTCACGCCTGCTCAGCTGCCTGATAACCGCCAGCTGGGCCGCAGGATTCACGCCTGCTCAGCTGCCTGATAACCGCCAGCTGGGCCGCAGGATTCACGCCTGCTCAGCTGCCTGATAACCGCCAGCTGGGCCGCAGGATTCACGCCTGCTCAGCTGCCTGATAACCGCCAGCTGGGCCGCAGGATTCACGCCTGCTCAGCTGCCTGATAACCGCCAGCTGGGCCGCAGGATTCAAGCCTGCTCAGCTGCCTGATAAAAGCCTGCTGGGCCGCAGGATTCACGCCTGCTCAGCTGCCTGATAACCGCCAGCTGGGCCGCAGGATTCACGCCTGCTCAGCTGCCTGATAACCGCCAGCTGGGCCGCAGGATTCATGCCCGCTCAGCTGCTTGATTCTTGCCTGCTGAGGCACATGATCCGTGCAGGAGAGCTACATGATCAGCACATGAGCAGTCACATGATCAGCGCCTCTCAGTCACCTGATCACTGCATGACAGGCACGTGATCAGTGCCTGCTGAGGTGCGGGATCAGCGCCTGCTCAGCTGCCTGATAAGTGCCTGCTGGGTGCAGGATCAGCCTGCTCAGCTGCCTGATAACCGCCAGCTGGGCCGCAGGATTCACGCCTGCTCAGCTGCCTGATAACCGCCAGCTGGGCCGCAGGATTCACGCCTGCTCAGCTGCCTGATAACCGCCAGCTGGGCCGCAGGATTCACGCCTGCTCAGCTGCCTGATAACCGCCAGCTGGGCCGCAGGATTCACGCCTGCTCAGCTGCCTGATAACCGCCAGCTGGGCCGCAGGATTCACGCCTGCTCAGCTGCCTGATAACCGCCAGCTGGGCCGCAGGATTCACGCCTGCTCAGCTGCCTGATAACCGCCAGCTGGGCCGCAGGATTCACGCCTGCTCAGCTGCCTGATAACCGCCAGCTGGGCCGCAGGATTCACGCCTGCTCAGCTGCCTGATAACCGCCAGCTGGGCCGCAGGATTCACGCCTGCTCAGCTGCCTGATAACCGCCAGCTGGGCCGCAGGATTCACGCCTGCTCAGCTGCCTGATAACCGCCAGCTGGGCCGCAGGATTCACGCCTGCTCAGCTGCCTGATAACCGCCAGCTGGGCCGCAGGATTCATGCCTGCTCAGCTGCTTGATTCTTGCCTGCTGAGGCACATCATCCGTGCAGGAGAGCTACCTGATCAGCACATGAGCAGTCACATGATCAGCGCCTCTCAGTCACCTGATCACTGCATGACAGGCACGTGATCAGTGCCTGCTGAGGTGCGGGATCAGCGCCTGCTCAGCTGCCTGATAAGTGCCTGCTGAGGTGCGGGATCAGCGCCCGCTCAGCTGCCTGATAACCGCCAGCTGGGCCGCAGGATTCACGCCTGCTCAGCTGCCTGATAACCGCCAGCTGGGCCGCAGGATTCACGCCTGCTCAGCTGCCTGATAACCGCCAGCTGGGCCGCAGGATTCACGCCTGCTCAGCTGCCTGATAACCGCCAGCTGGGCCGCAGGATTCACGCCTGCTCAGCTGCCTGATAACCGCCAGCTGGGCCGCAGGATTCACGCCTGCTCAGCTGCCTGATAACCGCCAGCTGGGCCGCAGGATTCACGCCTGCTCAGCTGCCTGATAACCGCCAGCTGGGCCGCAGGATTCACGCCTGCTCAGCTGCCTGATAACCGCCAGCTGGGCGCAGGATTCACGCCTGCTCAGCTGCCTGATAACCGCCAGCTGGGCCGCAGGATTCACGCCTGCTCAGCTGCCTGATAACCGCCAGCTGGGCCGCAGGATTCACGCCTGCTCAGCTGCCTGATAACCGCCAGCTGGGCCGCAGGATTCACGCCTGCTCAGCTGCCTGATAACCGCCAGCTGGGCCGCAGGATTCACGCCTGCTCAGCTGCCTGATAACCGCCAGCTGGGCCGCAGGATTCATGCCTGCTCAGCTGCCTGATTCTTGCCTGCTGAGGCACATGATCCGTGCAGGAGAGCTACCTGATCAGCACATGAGCAGTCACATGATCAGCGCCTCTCAGTCGCCTGATCACTGCATGACAGGCACGTGATCAGTGCCTGCTGAGGTGCGGGATTCAGCGCCTGCTCAGCTGCCTGATAACCGCCAGCTGGGCCGCAGGATTCACGCCTGCTCAGCTGCCTGATAACCGCCAGCTGGGCCGCAGGATTCACGCCTGCTCAGCTGCCTGATAACCGCCAGCTGGGCCGCAGGATTCACGCCTGCTCAGCTGCCTGATAACCGCCAGCTGGGCCGCAGGATTCATGCCTGCTCAGCTGCTTGATTCTTGCCTGCTGAGGCACATCATCCGTGCAGGAGAGCTACCTGATCAGCACATGAGCAGTCACATGATCAGCGCCTCTCAGTCACCTGATCACTGCATGACAGGCACGTGATCAGTGCCTGCTGAGGTGCGGGATCAGCGCCTGCTCAGCTGCCTGATAAGTGCCAGCTGGGGCAGGATCACGCCCGCTCAGCTGCCTGATAACCGCCAGCTGGGCCGCAGGATTCACGCCTGCTCAGCTGCCTGATAACCGCCAGCTGGGCCGCAGGATTCACGCCTGCTCAGCTGCCTGATAACCGCCAGCTGGGCCGCAGGATTCACGCCTGCTCAGCTGCCTGATAACCGCCAGCTGGGCCGCAGGATTCACGCCTGCTCAGCTGCCTGATAACCGCCAGCTGGGCCGCAGGATTCACGCCTGCTCAGCTGCCTGATAACCGCCAGCTGGGCCGCAGGATTCACGCCTGCTCAGCTGCCTGATAACCGCCAGCTGGGCCGCAGGATTCACGCCTGCTCAGCTGCCTGATAACCGCCAGCTGGGCCGCAGGATTCACGCCTGCTCAGCTGCCTGATAACCGCCAGCTGGGCCGCAGGATTCACGCCTGCTCAGCTGCCTGATAACCGCCAGCTGGGCCGCAGGATTCACGCCTGCTCAGCTGCCTGATAACCGCCAGCTGGGCCGCAGGATTCACGCCTGCTCAGCTGCCTGATAACCGCCAGCTGGGCCGCAGGATTCACGCCTGCTCAGCTGCCTGATAACCGCCAGCTGGGCCGCAGGATTCACGCCTGCTCAGCTGCCTGATAACCGCCAGCTGGGCCGCAGGATTCACGCCTGCTCAGCTGCCTGATAACCGCCAGCTGGGCCGCAGGATTCACGCCTGCTCAGCTGCCTGATAACCGCCAGCTGGGCCGCAGGATTCACGCCTGCTCAGCTGCCTGATAACCGCCAGCTGGGCCGCAGGATTCACGCCTGCTCAGCTGCCTGATAACCGCCAGCTGGGCCGCAGGATTCACGCCTGCTCAGCTGCCTGATAACCGCCAGCTGGGCCGCAGGATTCACGCCTGCTCAGCTGCCTGATAACCGCCAGCTGGGCCGCAGGATTCACGCCTGCTCAGCTGCCTGATAACCGCCAGCTGGGCCGCAGGATTCACGCCTGCTCAGCTGCCTGATAACCGCCAGCTGGGCCGCAGGATTCACGCCTGCTCAGCTGCCTGATAATCGCCAGCTGGGCCGCAGGATTCATGCCTGCTCAGCTGCTTGATTCTTGCCTGCTGAGGCACATGATCCGTGCAGGAGAGCTACCTGATCAGCACATGAGCAGTCACATGATCAGCGCCTCAGTCACCTGATCACTGCATGACAGGCACGTGATCAGTGCCTGCTGAGGTGCGGGATCAGCGCCTGCTCAGCTGCCTGATAAGTGCCTGGGTGCAGGATCAGCGCCTGCTCAGCTGCCTGATAACCGCCAGCTGGGCCGCAGGATTCACGCCTGCTCAGCTGCCTGATAACCGCCAGCTGGGCCGCAGGATTCACGCCTGCTCAGCTGCCTGATAACCGCCAGCTGGGCCGCAGGATTCACGCCTGCTCAGCTGCCTGATAACCGCCAGCTGGGCCGCAGGATTCACGCCTGCTCAGCTGCCTGATAACCGCCAGCTGGGCCGCAGGATTCACGCCTGCTCAGCTGCTTGATTCTTGCCTGCTGAGGCACATCATCCGTGCAGGAGAGCTACCTGATCAGCACATGAGCAGTCACATGATCAGCGCCTCTCAGTCACCTGATCACTGCATGACAGGCACGTGATCAGTGCCTGCTGAGTGGATCACGCCTGCTCAGCTGCCTGATAAGCCAGCTGAGGTGCGGGATCACGCCCGCTCAGCTGCCTGATAACCGCCAGCTGGGCCGCAGGATTCACGCCTGCTCAGCTGCCTGATAACCGCCAGCTGGGCCGCAGGATTCACGCCTGCTCAGCTGCCTGATAACCGCCAGCTGGGCCGCAGGATTCACGCCTGCTCAGCTGCCTGATAACCGCCAGCTGGGCCGCAGGATTCACGCCTGCTCAGCTGCCTGATAACCGCCAGCTGGGCCGCAGGATCTCACGCCTGCTCAGCTGCCTGATAACCGCCAGCTGGGCCGCAGGATTCACGCCTGCTCAGCTGCCTGATAACCGCCAGCTGGGCCGCAGGATTCACGCCTGCTCAGCTGCCTGATAACCGCCAGCTGGGCCGCAGGATTCACGCCTGCTCAGCTGCCTGATAACCGCCAGCTGGGCCGCAGGATTCACGCCTGCTCAGCTGCCTGATAACCGCCAGCTGGGCCGCAGGATTCACGCCTGCTCAGCTGCCTGATAACCGCCAGCTGGGCCGCAGGATTCACGCCTGCTCAGCTGCCTGATAACCGCCAGCTGGGCCGCAGGATTCACGCCTGCTCAGCTGCCTGATAACCGCCAGCTGGGCCGCAGGATTCATGCCTGCTCAGCTGCTTGATTCTTGCCTGCTGAGGCACATGATCCGTGCAGGAGAGCTACCTGATCAGCACATGAGCAGTCACATGATCAGCGCCTCTCAGTCACCTGATCACTGCATGACAGGCACGTGATCAGTGCCTGCTGAGGTGGGATCAGCGCCTGCTCAGCTGCCTGATAACCGCCAGCTGGGCCGCAGGATTCACGCCTGCTCAGCTGCCTGATAACCGCCAGCTGGGCCGCAGGATTCACGCCTGCTCAGCTGCCTGATAACCGCCAGCTGGGCCGCAGGATTCACGCCTGCTCAGCTGCCTGATAACCGCCAGCTGGGCCGCAGGATTCACGCCTGCTCAGCTGCTTGATTCTTGCCTGCTGAGGCACATCATCCGTGCAGGAGAGCTACCTGATCAGCACATGAGCAGTCACATGATCAGCGCCTCTCAGTCACCTGATCACTGCATGACAGGCACGTGATCAGTGCCTGCTGAGGTGCGGGATCAGCGCCTGCTCAGCTGCCTGATAAGTGCCTGCTGAGGTGCAGGATCAGCGCCTGCTCAGCTGCCTGATAACCGCCAGCTGCCGCGGGATCACGCCTGCTCAGCTGCCTGATAACCGCCAGCTGGGCCGCAGGATTCACGCCTGCTCAGCTGCCTGATAACCGCCAGCTGGGCCGCAGGATTCACGCCTGCTCAGCTGCCTGATAACCGCCAGCTGGGCCGCAGGATTCACGCCTGCTCAGCTGCCTGATAACCGCCAGCTGGGCCGCAGGATTCACGCCTGCTCAGCTGCCTGATAACCGCCAGCTGGGCCGCAGGATTCACGCCTGCTCAGCTGCCTGATAACCGCCAGCTGGGCCGCAGGATTCACGCCTGCTCAGCTGCCTGATAACCGCCAGCTGGGCCGCAGGATTCACGCCTGCTCAGCTGCCTGGATAACCGCCAGCTGGGCCGCAGGATTCACGCCTGCTCAGCTGCCTGATAACCGCCAGCTGGGCCGCAGGATTCACGCCTGCTCAGCTGCCTGATAACCGCCAGCTGGGCCGCAGGATCTCATGCCTGCTCAGCTGCTTGATTCTTGCCTGCTGAGGCACATCATCCGTGCAGGAGAGCTACCTGATCAGCACATGAGCAGTCACATGATCAGCGCCTCTCAGTCACCTGATCACTGCATGACAGGCACGTGATCAGTGCCTGCTGAGGTGCGGGATCAGCGCCTGCTCAGCTGCCTGATAAGTGCCTGCTGAGGTGCGGGATCAGCGCCTGCTCAGCTGCCTGATAAGTGCCAGCTGGGCCGCAGGGACGCCTGCTCAGCTGCCTGATAACCGCCAGCTGGGCCGCAGGATTCACGCCTGCTCAGCTGCCTGATAACCGCCAGCTGGGCCGCAGGATTCACGCCTGCTCAGCTGCCTGATAACCGCCAGCTGGGCCGCAGGATTCACGCCTGCTCAGCTGCCTGATAACCGCCAGCTGGGCCGCAGGATTCACGCCTGCTCAGCTGCCTGATAACCGCCAGCTGGGCCGCAGGATTCACGCCTGCTCAGCTGCCTGATAACCGCCAGCTGGGCCGCAGGATTCACGCCTGCTCAGCTGCCTGATAACCGCCAGCTGGGCCGCAGGATTCACGCCTGCTCAGCTGCCTGATAACCGCCAGCTGGGCCGCAGGATTCACGCGCCTGCTCAGCTGCCTGATAACCGCCAGCTGGGCCGCAGGATTCACGCCTGCTCAGCTGCCTGATAACCGCCAGCTGGGCCGCAGGATTCACGCCTGCTCAGCTGCCTGATAACCGCCAGCTGGGCCGCAGGATTCACGCCTGCTCAGCTGCCTGATAACCGCCAGCTGGGCCGCAGGATTCATGCCTGCTCAGCTGCTTGATTCTTGCCTGCTGAGGCACATCATCCGTGCAGGAGAGCTACCTGATCAGCACATGAGCAGTCACATGATCAGCGCCTCTCAGTCACCTGATCACTGCATGACAGGCACGTGATCAGTGCCTGCTGAGGTGCGGGATCAGCGCCTGCTCAGCTGCCTGATAAGTGCCTGCTGAGGTGCGGGATCAGCGCCCGCTCAGCTGCCTGATAACCGCCAGCTGGGCCGCAGGATTCACGCCTGCTCAGCTGCCTGATAACCGCCAGCTGGGCCGCAGGATTCACGCCTGCTCAGCTGCCTGATAACCGCCAGCTGGGCCGCAGGATTCACGCCTGCTCAGCTGCCTGATAACCGCCAGCTGGGCCGCAGGATTCACGCCTGCTCAGCTGCCTGATAACCGCCAGCTGGGCCGCAGGATTCACGCCTGCTCAGCTGCTTGATTCTTGCCTGCTGAGGCACATCCGTGCAGGAGAGCTACCTGATCAGCACATGAGCAGTCACATGATCAGCGCCTCTCAGTCACCTGGATCACTGCATGACAGGCACGTGATCAGTGCCTGCTGAGGTGCGGGATCAGCGCTGCTCAGCTGCCTGATAACCGCCAGCTGGGCCGCAGGATTCACGCCTGCTCAGCTGCCTGATAACCGCCAGCTGGGCCGCAGGATTCACGCCTGCTCAGCTGCCTGATAACCGCCAGCTGGGCCGCAGGATTCACGCCTGCTCAGCTGCCTGATAACCGCCAGCTGGGCCGCAGGATTCACGCCCGCTCAGCTGCCTGATAACCGCCAGCTGGGCCGCAGGATTCACGCCTGCTCAGCTGCCTGATAACCGCCAGCTGGGCCGCAGGATTCACGCCTGCTCAGCTGCCTGATAACCGCCAGCTGGGCCGCAGGATTCACGCTGCTCAGCTGCCTGATAACCGCCAGCTGGGCCGCAGGATTCACGCCCTGCTCAGCTGCCTGATAACCGCCAGCTGGGCCGCAGGATTCACGCCTGCTCAGCTGCCTGATAACCGCCAGCTGGGCCGCAGGATTCACGCCTGCTCAGCTGCCTGATAACCGCCAGCTGGGCCGCAGGATTCACGCCTGCTCAGCTGCCTGATAACCGCCAGCTGGGCCGCAGGATTCACGCCTGCTCAGCTGCCTGATAACCGCCAGCTGGGCCGCAGGATTCACGCCTGCTCAGCTGCCTGATAACCGCCAGCTGGGCCGCAGGATTCATGCCTGCTCAGCTGCTTGATTCTTGCCTGCTGAGGCACATGATCCGTGCAGGAGAGCTACCTGATCAGCACATGAGCAGTCACATGATCAGCGCCTCTCAGTCACCTGATCACTGCATGACAGGCACGTGATCAGTGCCTGCTGAGTTGCGGGATCAGCGCCTGCTCAGCTGCCTGATAACAGCCAGCTGGGCCGCAGGATTCACGCCTGCTCAGCTGCCTGATAAACGCCAGCTGGGCCGCAGGATTCACGCCTGCTCAGCTGCCTGATAACCGCCAGCTGGGCCGCAGGATTCACGCCTGCTCAGCTGCCTGATAACCGCCAGCTGGGCCGCAGGATTCATGCCTGCTCAGCTGCTTGATTCTTGCCTGCTGAGGCACATGATCCGTGCAGGAGAGCTACCTGATCAGCACATGAGCAGTCACATGATCAGCGCCTCTCAGTCACCTGATCCCTGCATGACAGGCACGTGATCAGTGCCTGCTGAGGTGCGGGATCAGCAAATGCTCAGCTGCCTGATAAGTGCCTGCTGAGGTGCGGGATCAGCGCCTGCTCAACTGCCTGATAATTGCCAGCTGGGCCGCAGGATTCACGCCTGCTCAGCTGCCTGATAACCGCCAGCTGGGCCGCAGGATTCACGCCTGCTCAGCTGCCTGATAACCGCCAGCTGGGCCGCAGGATTCACGCCTGCTCAGCTGCCTGATAACCGCCAGCTGGGCCGCAGGATTCACGCCTGCTCAGCTGCCTGATAACCGCCAGCTGGGCCGCAGGATTCACGCCTGCTCAGCTGCCTGATAACCGCCAGCTGGGCCGCAGGATTCACGCCTGCTCAGCTGCCTGATAACCGCCAGCTGGGCCGCAGGATTCACGCCTGCTCAGCTGCCTGATAACCGCCAGCTGGGCCGCAGGATTCACGCCTGCTCAGCTGCCTGATAACCGCCAGCTGGGCCGCAGGATTCACGCCTGCTCAGCTGCCTGATAACCGCCAGCTGGGCCGCAGGATTCACGCCTGCTCAGCTGCCTGATAACCGCCAGCTGGGCCGCAGGATTCACGCCTGCTCAGCTGCCTGATAACCGCCAGCTGGGCCGCAGGATTCACGCCTGCTCAGCTGCCTGATAACCGCCAGCTGGGCCGCAGGATTCACGCCTGCTCAGCTGCCTGATAACCGCCAGCTGGGCCGCAGGATTCACGCCTGCTCAGCTGCCTGATAACCGCCAGCTGGGCCGCAGGATTCACGCCTGCTCAGCTGCCTGATAACCGCCAGCTGGGCCGCAGGATTCACGCCTGCTCAGCTGCCTGATAACCGCCAGCTGGGCCGCAGGATTCACGCCTGCTCAGCTGCCTGATAACCGCCAGCTGGGCCGCAGGATTCACGCCTGCTCAGCTGCCTGATAACCGCCAGCTGGGCCGCAGGATTCACGCCTGCTCAGCTGCCTGATAACCGCCAGCTGGGCCGCAGGATTCACGCCTGCTCAGCTGCCTGATAACCGCCAGCTGGGCCGCAGGATTCACGCCTGCTCAGCTGCCTGATAACCGCCAGCTGGGCCGCAGGATTCACGCCTGCTCAGCTGCCTGATAACCGCCAGCTGGGCCGCAGGATTCACGCCTGCTCAGCTGCCTGATTCTTGCCTGCTGAGGCACATGATCCGTGCAGGAGAGCTACCTGATCAGCACATGAGCAGTCACATGATCAGCGCCTCTCAGTCACCTGATCACTGCACAGGCACGTGATCAGTGCCTGCTGAGGTGCGGGATCAGCGCCTGCTCAGCTGCCTGATAAGTGCCAGCTGAGGCCGGGATCACGCCCGCTCAGCTGCCTGATAACCGCCAGCTGGGCCGCAGGATTCACGCCTGCTCAGCTGCCTGATAACCGCCAGCTGGGCCGCAGGATTCACGCCTGCTCAGCTGCCTGATAACCGCCAGCTGGGCCGCAGGATTCACGCCTGCTCAGCTGCCTGATAACCGCCAGCTGGGCCGCAGGATTCACGCCTGCTCAGCTGCCTGATAATCGCCAGCTGGGCCGCAGGATTCACGCCTGCTCAGCTGCTTGATTCTTGCCTGCTGAGGCACATCATCCGTGCAGGAGAGCTACCTGATCAGCACAGCAGTCACATGATCAGCGCCTCAGTCACCTGATCACTGCATGACAGGCACGTGATCAGTGCCTGCTGAGGTGGGATCAGCGCCTGCTCAGCTGCCTGATAATGCCAGCTGAGGCCGCAGGATCACGCCCGCTCAGCTGCCTGATAACCGCCAGCTGGGCCGCAGGATTCACGCCTGCTCAGCTGCCTGATAACCGCCAGCTGGGCCGCAGATTCAC